>NC_056726.1:1672493098-1672592865 GCF_019279795.1 Protopterus annectens | reverse complement strand
TCTTGATGATTGATGTTGCCCATAAAAATGGGCATCCCCACCAACCTCGGATGAACCTATGAACCTATGCTACAGACAGTCTCATGTGTATTCCCTTAAGTTGCCCATCATGCATCACACCTGGTGACATACACTCATTAATGCCACTCATTAATGTCTCATTCCTCTAAATGCCTACAAAAGTGACCACAACACAAGACCTGTTTCTGCATTAACTCCATGACCTGAGTGTGGTACTGTTTACATGGCCTCACTGCTGTCATTCAGTGTTAATCCTATGTATGTTGGGACTTTGTGAGCTTGGCGGCTATAAGTGAGGGGCTGATACATTCCCTCCATAATGTCACACACTGCAGTGTCATATGTAAGGATTGCTCAGTACATGCCTGACATGCTGCTCAATCAACCTATCATGTGAAAACAGTGATATATGTATACACTCCCTGCTGTTGTCTAGTAATTCCCCAATGCATCTGTATTGCTGTCTACATGGGTTGTCATTCACCTCCCTGCTGTATGCGATATTGAGGGTATACCAGGTATCTACTTTCCCTCCCAATGCATGTTCCATGCTACAGACCTTATTAGACCATCAGCTGTCCTGTGATTACATATCAGACTAGTATTCCTGTTGTGTCTTGTGTCAGTCCATGTCCATGTACTGCACTATCACAAAGGGAAGTACTGCCATATCATAAACTCCACAGTCACACATGTGGATACATGGAAACCCACACAACCACACACACATCCTACATGATGCATCCTCCCTCCCCTACCCCACATTGAACCTACAGATGACATGAACACCCACCCACACAGAGACACACACAGACACACATACAGGTGAGGTTGCACAATGATAATACACACAGTCCTCTCATTACCCATCTGTCAACATGCATAACATGTGATACACAATAGCATGCAGTGCAGCTATAGTCAGTCCATACTAGCAACAGTATACATATGTGTGACGCATGGCCTGTGTTAGTAGGTGATACCCAATCCCCTGGGGAACACTGCACCCATGTACACAGTTTCGCTGTGCACCTGTTATGCACCCTGACATGTACTGTGCACCACAACTCACAGGTGTACATCCCATTGCTGAATGTGTAATGTCAGTTATGTCAGCTGTAATGCTCACAGACCCTATGTTTTCCAGCAAAACCTACCTGGAATGATGTGTGGTTAGATGTCAGTTGTGAATGCTTGATGTGTGGTTTACAGCTCTCAACATTAGCGTACCATGTATGAGCAATGCAGTAGTATTACACTGGCAACTGCCAGATCATACCGTGACTATAGGGAGTCTACACACTCTAATTGATGTGATGCACCATTCCTTGATCTGCCATGGGACAACATCGCTACATATATTAACAGTGCATGAGCCTGATATGTGCCATATGTCCTGTACATCTACATGCAGTGTCTATTAAAGGTGTTACGTGTGCAGATGCTAACCACATTGCATACAGTCATGTGTGTGCCTATGTGTGCACACGATTATCATGACTTTTTTTTGCACCCATTGTTATGTGTACTACAGCAGTCACTATTCCTGTCAGGGGTATACTAGCATGGCCCATCTGCATTTGCTTGTGTATGGTCAGTTTGCCCTACACATGTTCCCCAACTCTGCATGATTGCAAGGTCTACTCATATGCACACCCGTTGGTGTTCACACACTGCCGCCACTGTTTCTGTGGGTGAAGAGTTATGTCTGCCACAGTTACTGACCCAGTCTGTGTGCAGATAGAGCCATTCTTACCATCCTTATGGCTCCCTGCTGCAGTGCACTGGTGTGTCATGCTGACACCCCCTCCCCACCTTCAGGCTTTTAGCAGATTCTTGACAGGTATGGGCTACACATGTGTGTCAGTTTGCAGTGTCCCATACAATGAACAGCACATGTTACAGCCAAGTCCCAGCTAATAATGTGGACCATACTAATACATTATGCCATAGTGTACATCTGTAACAGTTGCCATTGTAATACTGGTATATAAACTGTTGGTGCACTCTACAGGGGTGATGTTTCACACATGTCCCTACTGTAGTCTGTGTGTGTGTGTGCCACCATTATGTTAATCCCTGTGGACAAATTTCACAATGACAAGATGTTACTTATCCTACAGGCATCTGACATATCTTTCCAATACCCCATCATGGTCACCACTGTGATGTAGTGCATGTAGTAGCAATAATACGTGAATATGTACAGCATGCATTAAGGGTAGGTATGTTAGATGTGTGCATGGCATATACCACAGTCAGTACATGCCTGATGTATTGGCAAGCATCAACATAAACCATACTCACCAGCTACAGGCTGCTGTCATGGTGGTATACCAGAGTGACCTGCATAAGAGTGTGAAAGATGCAATGTTAGTGGCCACAGCTGTGGCATTGCTACAAGGTGGGTGCAGCATTACAGTACATCAACAGTACAAGTCCACAAGACTAGCACTTATGCATATCTGTTTATTACTACTATGTATCAAGAAACAATAGTTATGGCATATCAGATATGCATGCTGTACAAGGCAGTGGTACTGATAGCTATAAAGATGATGAAGAATGGAAAGGATGTTAGTCCAGATGACATACCTGTGGAAGCTTGGAGGTGTTTAGGGGAAATGGCAGTGACATGATTAACCAGATTGTTTGATGGAATCTTGGAATGTGTGAGCATGCCTGGGGAGTGGAGGAATGGTGTTTTGTTACTGGATTATATGGATAAGGGTGATGTGCATAGCTGTAGTAACTACAGAGGGGTAATATTGATCATTCACAGCATGAAATTATTGGAAAGAGTAGTGGAAGCTGGTTTAAGAAGGGAGGTGATTATTAGTGATCACCAGTATGGTTCCATTCCCAGAAAGAGCACTACAGATGCAATTTTGCTCTGAGACTGTTGATGTAGAAGTACAGGGAAGGTCAGAAGGAGTTGCACTGTGTCGTTCTGGACTTAGAGGAAGCATATGACAGTGTGCCTAGAGAGGAGTTATGGTATTGTGTGAGAAAGTCGGGAGTGGCAGAGAAGTAGTTAAGAGTGGTAGAGCCTATGTACAATGGTAGTGTGACAGCAGTGAGATCTGCAGTGGGAGTGACAGATGCGTTTAAGGTGGAGGTGGGATTACATCAAGGATCAGCTTTGAGCCCTTTCTTATTTCCAGTGGTGATGAACAGGTTGACAGCTGAGATTAGACAGGAGTCCCCGTGGACTATGATGTTTTCAGATGACATTGTGATATGTAGTGAGAGTAGGGAACAGGTTGAGGAGACCATGGAGAGGTGGAGATATGCTCTAGAGAGGAGAGGAATGAAGGTCAGCTGGACTATGACAGCATATGTGTGTGTGAATGAGAGGGAGGATAGAGGAATGGTGAGGATGCAGGGAGTAGAGTTGATGAAGGTGGATGAGTTCATATACTTGGGATCAACAGTTCAGAGTAATGGCGAGTGTGGTAGAGAGGTGAAGAAGAGAGTACAGGCAGGGAGAGTACAGGCAGGGTGGAGTGTCAGGGGTGATTTGTGACAGCTGAGTACCAGTTAGAGTGAAGGGGAAGGTCTACAAGAGGGTAGTGAGACCAGCTATGTTATACGGGTTGGAGACAGTGGCACTGACAAACAGGCAGGAGTCAGAGCTGGATGTAGCAGAGTTAAAGATGTTAAGCCTTGCACTGTGTGTGACAAGGGTAGAAAGGATTAGGAATAAGTATATTAGACAGTCAGTCCAGGTTGGACAGTTTGGAGACAAAGCCAGAGAGGCAGAATTGCATTGGTTTGGACATGTGCTGAGGAGGGATGCTGGGTATATTGGGAATAGGATGGTAAGGATGAAGCTGCTAGGTAAGAGGAGAAGATAAAGGCCGAAGGTAAGGTATATGGATGTGGTGAGAGAGGACATGCAGGTGGTTGGTGTGACAGAGCAAGATGCAGAGGACAGGAAGAAATGGAAACAGGTGATCCACTGTGGCAACCCCTAACTGAGAAAAGCCAAAAGAAAGCAAAGATGCTCCACCTATACAGATGCAGATGCATATGCAAATGTGGTCTACTGATGTTCCCTGTGGTCTTACCTGCACGCTCCTCAGCTGGTGTGTGGGTAACACCCACCTCCAAAATGCTGTCTGACACTTGTACATTGGTATGGGCAGGTGCCCCGAGGCTGCTGAGGAGCTGTTCCACACATGTCAGGGGGGGATGGGTTGTATGACCTCCCCTGTTGTGAGGTGAACCTCCATACTGCAGCAGCATGCCTGCGGGCATTATGAAACAGGTCAGAACAACGATGCCGGACCTGCTCATAACTTCAATTATGGTGTCCAACATCATTGCCCCTGTGGACGAGGTCATTCCACAAGGCGGTCCACTCCTGCTGCTCATGTGCATGCCTGCCAAACAGTAACGCATAGTGATTGCTGAGGTAGTTGAGGATGCTCTCTATTTTCTCTGTGGAATATGATGGAAGCCACCCTAAGGACATCTAGCCTGAAAGACATAAAGATGGAAAGAGGTCTCAGCAAATCATACACCAAGGTTAACATAGTTCTTAATACACATTTCTGTCTCCCCCCAAATCTGCAACAACAAACTATTCACACAACTCAATAGGTATGGCACACCTTAACTAAACAGTGGGATATATATGTATTGTATTGTAGCACAATTTGTGCTATATGTCTGTGGCCATGTTCCCTGTGTGGACACTATCATTGCTGGTGTGTTACAGACTATTCACCTACATGGCATTGTCAGGGCCACTATGGTTCCATATATGCATGTGGTATGCTTGCTATGTTTTTGATGCACATCTGACATTCTGTGTTATTGGGAATATCTATGCATGCTTTTGGACATGTTCAAGGATTGTGTAGAATATCACTACCCACATATGTTCTACAAAAGTGAAACAGTAGCATGTTTAGGGCATATTAGGCAGCAGAGCCACCTCTCCCACCTCATCTGGCCATGTTACCAGGCCACATCACATGTGTGACCCACCCTGGGGCCTACTCAACTACTGGTCTGCACTACCTTCAGGTGGAACCTCCTCAGGGGGTGGTGTCCCCGCGGGGGCATACACAGACATGATCCTGTAAACTATGGTCAGGTCCAGGGTTTGGTGCATAAGGAGCCACACACAAACCAGGGGGATATGCTACAGCACTTTGAGGCCTTCAGTACACACTCACAGGGTCCACATGCTTCTCCTGCTCAGCCTCCAGCCAAGGCACCTTCAGGTCCGTGCAACTGCTGTTGTGACTGGCAACGTGTGGGAGCCTTGGTCCCATTGTATCCATATGGGGGCTCATGTGGCTTCCACATTGCAGACGACACTCACCATCCAGGGTGTTTACCCACCACATGTGTCATATACCACCCCTGTAGGCTTTGTTCTCTATCTACCAACCCAACCCACCTCCACAACTATACCTGCTGTCCTTACCCGGAGTCACAATCCCACCTACACAGAGAAGTACAATGTGGTCCCAAAAATGGGTTCGCAAGTGACATACCTGTCCATGTTGTACACATTTACTGCTGTATATTTGTGTGGATTGATATGTGTGATATCCCCTCCCACATAGCATGCACCACTGCGATGCAAAAATACGAGGCATGTGTATATATATATATATATATATATATATATATATATATATATATATATATATATGTATATACATAT
Organism: Protopterus annectens; assembly: GCF_019279795.1. Lineage (NCBI taxonomy): Eukaryota > Metazoa > Chordata > Ceratodontiformes > Protopteridae > Protopterus > Protopterus annectens. The sequence goes on along the minus strand of NC_056726.1, from coordinate 1,672,587,161 downwards.
ATGTGTGTGTTTGTATATATGTAGACACACACATGTATATATCTCTATATATGTGTAGATATATATTATGTTGTATATCTGTGTTTATATATATACCTGTAGGTGTCTGTATATCTGTAGACATACATGTATGTATATATCAATATATGTATATATATATATATATATATATATATATATATATATATATATATATATATATATATATATATATATATATATATATGTGTGTGTATGTATATATATATATATATATATATATATATATACATGTATATATATATATTTATATATATATATATATATATATATATATATGTGTGTGTGTGTGTGTATATATATATATATATATATATATATATATATATATATATATATATATATATATATATATATATATATACATGTATATATATATATTTATATACACACACACACACACACACATAGGTACACCAACACTGACTGTATTGCAGCAGAAATATATATATATATAGAAAGATATTACTCATATACAATTATAAGCAGGGGGGCAAGCCCCCTGCTCCCCCCACACCACCTGCTACTTAAATATATCAACTCTGAGATCGCACTTCACAGAAGAAAATGGCAAACATACAATTACATGCTTCATGACTGCCTGTTGTAACCTTAGTCATGTTACCTTTTAATGTACAATACTACAACATAACTCATCTTAGTGCAGTGAAGTGCAATATCGGAGTTTATATATTTAAGTAGCAGGGGATGTGGGGTGCAGGGGGGGCTTGCCCCTCTGCTTATAGTTGGTTTAGACCGATATGGTTTATCTTTTCTTTGTTTCTGTATGTATTTCTGCTGCAATACAGTCAGTGTTGGTGTCCTGTATGTTTTTCAGTATTATGAGAGGTTTCAGTATTTTGAGCTTTCAGGATTTTGAAATGAACCCATATATGTATATATATATATATATATATATATATATATATATATATATATATATATATATATATATATACACACACATATATATATATCTATATATATATATATATATATATATATATATATATATATATATATATATAAATATATAAATAGTACATTCAGACATCAGGTCCATAATATCTGACTCTCCTTCCTGCACAGCTGGAGTGTTCTGCCTTGCTACAAATCAGACAGGTGCCACATATGGACACAGCCTAACATTAGGGGGTTATATACACAGACAGATTGCAGATGCACCTATTACACACCTATGGCATTTCAGCATGCTACATTACACATTAACCTGAGTATCCTGCAAGTGGTGGGCTCAGGAGCCCATGTATCCCTCATTATGCCATTACCTCCACCACTGGCTATTGCCCACTTGACATGTTTTCCATTACACAACACACACTATGTTAGCTTACATCTTGTCAGTCAGTGCTGCTTTGCACTGTCGATGGGTATGGCCCACCACCCACGGGAATAGACTCTACTGTCCATCGCATTTGTTCAGATGAACATCATTACAACAACAACACTTGCTGGCACATATAAATCATTCAATATCATCTATCCCATTATTATGGCCCAAGTACTACAGTCAATTACATGCATATATACTTCACATACCTGTTGTGTGAGTGATGTCTGTTCAAAACTTTCTTTTTATTCCTGGCCTTTGCCTACAGCTATTTTTCTTTATTGATTGAGATTATGTGTGTGTGTGTGTGTGTCTCTCTCTCTCTCTCTCTCCAGTAGCAGGAATGAGCTGCTTTCAATAGATTGCAGCATGGCTTTATTAAGTGAAGCACATGTTCAATTGATAGCCTCTGCACCAATCAGTGTCCTCCACTTGCTACCTACATATAGCATGCAGTGTAGTACTTCCAATTGCCACTATCATGGCAACCCACTACTATAAATCCCTACATCATTTGGGCATGGTCCCTTTACCTTTCCTATATGGTGGACATCCTTCCTGTGTGTGAGCAGCAGTGTTACAGACAGCAAGTAGCAAAACCTCTCAGAAGAGGACTTGCAGTCTCAGGGTTCCAGAACTACATACAGAGTGTGAGTAGTGTTGGTATATGCATTGTATAGCACTAGTTTTGCAGGGTTTGTGTATACATACTTGTTTAACATGGACTGCAGTCTGTCTGCATAGCTCTCAACTGTGGGCCTATGTTTTGTCTGTCCACCACACAGGTCTTGTGTCAGATATATCACTGGCAGTGTGTGTGTTGAGTGCTATCAGTAGGTGGCTACATCCATTTGTATTTCTGACTTCATATTCCTGTCTAAGGGTATGTTGCAGACTATCCTGTGACAACTGCAACTTGCTCAGTGTATGGCAACACTATTTCTCATATGGGCAAGTGTACCAGCCTCTGTCCTCCATCGATATACCAGGCTTTGTCGGTATGACATGCAGTAAGGGGTTATTATGTGGCGGCCAGTGATTATGTCATGCTGCCATTCCTGCTATCATTCCAGTTCTGTTGTGGTCCCCACAAATATTTTGGGGTAGGATACATATATATATGTAGTCTTATTCTGAACAACACATGTATGCCCCTCTGCAGTGTAGAGGTCAGTGTATGTAACCGTGTTATATGCCCCTGTAAGAGAGTCTGGGGGGGGGCACCATAATTAACCTAAGGTGTTACGACATGTGAGGTATATCAGTAGTAAGCTGGCTTAAGGTATATGGCTGTACATTACCATAAATTCCATCTTGTGAACATTGCTGACCTACTGATTATTGCCATGCTGCCTTTTCTGTTTGTTAGTTCAATTGTGATGGTTTCAGCTATACATTGTTATGTAACAGATACATCCCATTAGGTATTTTCCCCCTAGGGATTGGGTGCAGAGTGTAGTTAGAGGCTGCTGGGCTATACATCTGCATTACTTACTGTTGATTGATTGTTATCTTGTGGCCCAGTCAGTATTTACTGTTGTAGTACTTGAAGGCCTTGGCCTGGACAGCAACGTATGTTATGCTTTCAGATTACTATTTTAAATGATCTGTTTGACAGTTGCATTGATCTGCTTGTATGTATTTCAGAGTATAAACTGTGAAATGACATGGCATATAGAACTGTAATAGTACACAAATATACCTTTAAAACATATGCAAACCTGTGTGTGGTGTTACATCCTTTGACTTCTCTGTGGGTATATGTTTCAGGCAACAATTGTCTTTTGTATGGATGAGTCATACACTGTCCATGTGATGAGGTTGCAACTGTAGGGATACTGGCTGTTCAGTGTGGTGTGCACCCTCTAAATATGCATCTTCCTAGACATACCTCTGTGTGTGTATGTGTAGTTACATATATGTCTATATATATATATATATATATATATATATATATATATATATATATATATATATATATATATATATATATATATATATATATATATATATATATATATATATATATATATATAGACATATATATGTATCTGCATACCTGTGTGTGTGTGTGTGTATGTATCTTAGGAATGTTTATTGCTTACAAACTGTACATTCACTATGGTAGCCAGACTGTATGATATGTTATTGAAACCAGCCTCACATCATACAGGTGTCATGCCTGGGCGGGAGAGGATATCGATACATGTAAGACATATGTTGCTTGAGCCACCACCCCATCATTTATGGTGCCTGTGGGCATATATGTCTTTGTTATATGCTCTTTTATATCTAGAGATATATATCTGTATATACACACGCATGCATATATATGTATATATATATAAAAAATATATATTCAGAATAAGACTACATATATATGTATATAAAAAAATATATATATATATCTGTGTGTGTATAGATGTATGCATATGTATACATCTATATGTAGATATATAAATATATATATATATATATATATATATATATATATACATATATATATATATATATATATATATATATATATATATATATAAATATGTATATATGCATATATATATATATATGGTTCTAGGTTATAACACCGACAGCACACAACATTGACAACAACATCACCGACACCACATCATCGACAGCTCACAAACACGACACCACACACACTCAACACATCATCACAACAACCAATAAACAAAACAAATTCCCTGACCAACAACCACACACACAACACAAGAACACCTAAATCCTAACAAACAAACACTAAACCTTACATACACAACTATCCACTACCTAACCGAAACCCTAACCCTAAGGTCCGTCACTATCGCACACTAACCTAACCGCTCCCTGACCCTAACTCACTTAACCTGCCCCTAACCCAAACAAAGTCACTACTGCACCCTTACCTAACTTCGGCCCTAACCCTAACTCACTTAACCGCCCCTAACCCAAAACATTCACTACTGCACCCTTACCTAACTCGCCCTAACCCTAACTCACTTAACCCACCCCTACCCCTACAGACCGCCAACATCGCACACTTACCTTACTCGCACCCTAACGCCCGTCACTAACGCATTACACATCCTTTCCCCATCTCGGTGTTCTCCGCGTCGGTGTTTTCATCCGTCGATCTTCTCGCATCGGTGATTTTGCTGTCGGTCTTCCCATCTGTCGACGTTATAACCTAGACCCATATATATATATATATATATATATATATATATATATATATATATATATATATATATATATTGCTGTATATATATATATATATATATTGCTGTATATATATATATATATATATATATATATATATATATATATATATATATGTGTGTGTGTGTGTGTGTGTGTGCGTATAGATGTATGCATATGTATATATCTATATGTATATATATATATATATATATATATATATGTAATATAGAGAGAGAGAGGTTTATATCTATTTAGTTATTAATATATACACACACATGCATCTTCATGTGTAAATGCATTTCCTGTACTGTTGAATGATATTGCTGGATGCTATGTTATTGAAAACAGCAGGGTTATGTATGTCTGCCATGGCTTAGTGGTAATTCACATTTGCTATGCTGTGCAGGCTCCTGAGTTTGAGTCTAGCAGAGGCAGTTTATTTTGTTGCTGGGCAGAACAAGGGCCATTGGATACAGAGTAGTTAAGGCACTTTTAAGCAGTTGTAAGCGGGTTTGCACGACAGTAAGAAATGCTAACTTCTGGTTACAGTTTCTTACTCTCAGTTAGCTTCTAAATTGTTTAACCTGTGTAGGCATTGCTTACCTCCATGCAAACAGGCTTAAACCCACTCACTGTCGCTTAAAAGTGCTTACTCCCACTTACCCCGCTCTAATTTCTTTAAAAGAAAAGAAAAAGAGGTTGATAGGAAAGTGGTGAAAAAGGGACATAAAGAGGGAAAGACAGTAGGGAAAATAGCCAGGGATGTCCAGGAAGGAAGGTCCATAGCTGCCCATTTCTTCTACAGCAACAGCTGTGCATATACACTGAATTTGGAGGTAGATTTGGACATTCAAACCCGTGGGAGCTGGTGAGGACAACACTAATTCATTGTGATGCCAATAAGACCAGATTACATGTCTAGTGGACACGTGTGCGAAATGGACAGCTATGTATAGGGCAAATTTTTTTTTTGTGGGAACAGATTGCCCTTTTTTCTTTCAGGTGAGAGTGGGATGTTGAGGAGGGGTAGTAGGATATATTTGGGGAGGTAGGTTGGGCAGGTTAACAGGCAAGACAAACAAGACACATACAGGATCATTATATGACACATGTGGGGGGTAAACGCCTTGGACAAGGAGGGGTGTTTGGAAATCGCAAGCCCATTAGCCCCCAAATGGAAACAGTGGGACTGAGGTCCCCACCCATGGGCAGTCACCACTGAACCTTTACGGCCCCAAGGGTTGCTGTGCTGGGGGCTGGGTAGGAAGGGCAGGCTCACCCTCTAATTGTGCCACGCGGCCAGTCTCAAAAGTCCCTGTCGATCTCCCTATGCACCACAGCCTGGACCTGATGACAGGTGACAGGTACCTCTCCACCCCCACTCCCAGGGGAGGGGCCAAGCTCCATCCCCTGTGGTGGTTCCACCCGAAGGTGGTGCAGGGCCAACAAAGGAGGAGGTCCCAGGCTGGGCCCCAGACATGCTGGTGCCCAGTGCCATGGCCAGCTGAGGTGGGACAGGTGGGTCTGCTGGGACCGGCCTTCCCATACGAGCTATGGTGTTGCAGTTTTAAGAATGAAATGGGTTAGTAATAGTCAGCAGCATTCAGGTTTAGTTATAACAGCATGCATAGACATTCCCATTAACCCAAGACACCAGATTTATAACAGTTGCAGAGCAAGCAGAACACATGCATATATGGGACAATAGTAGCCATTGCAACAGCATGCAGTTTTCATTGATGGCAACAGGCGACCAGTATGTGGGTATTTTAACATGGCACTTGCATAGAACCAAATGTGAATATTTGTAAACCAATAGGACATATGTCCCAACAAAAGTATGGAGTGTGCACACACCCATTGAGGTGTGTAATTGGGTTATTGTTGCACATATGGTGGGGGTGAGAGAGAGAGAGAGATCAATTAAGAAATAATATATCCCTGTAGTTTTCACAACTTTCTTAGTCACTGCAGTGATCTGTCCCTTGCATGTATTATTACACTACCCAGTGGTCTTACTTTGTACAATGGTATGTTTGTAGATTAGTATATACATGGACTGCATCTTACGCATAGTCTACACCTCTTCCCTGTTATAGCTGTTGAGAAAATCATTGTTAACACTACCTGACAAATTCTACACATACTCTCAGATGCCATGCTTGTAGACAAGTATATGAGTGAACTGTGTTGTAACTACAGTCTACACCTCTTACCTGTTATAGCTGTTGGGAAAATCATTGTTAACACTACCTGACAAATTCTACACATACTCCCAGATGCCATGTTGATGGTATACACATATCTAAAGTCCATTACTGCACAAATTCTGGTCAATGCTTGACAGGATGCAGGTGTTAATGTGACATATTTTGGAATAGCTGTCATACACTTTGGGTGAGATGCTACAATGACAGGTTTGTTTCCATATACATTCTCTTTTTATGTTCTGGTCTGACTATCCATTATATGTCAGTATAAGCCTACATTTCTTGGATCATCACACTGATTTGTCAGGGGAACAGGTTAGTGGGCAGCATATTTGGGCCATTTATCTGGACATGCTGGACAGATCAGAACAGTTGAGGGGTATGACTATGCACACAGCTTACTACCTGAACATTCTACCACAGTCTGTACAGTTGATGGTTATGATTATGCTTACAGCTTACTATTTGAACATTCTAGCAAAGTCTGTACAGTTGTTGGGTCTAATTATGCATACAGCTTTCTATCTGAACATTCTCACAAACTCTGTACAGTTGTGGGGTATGATTATGCATACAACTTACTACCACTCCCGGGATTCAAACCCCTGCTGTGTGTAGTAAAAAACATTACAGTTAACATCCCAGCACACTGTGCTATCAAGTAATTGGTGTAAAGCATTCCAATGGTTTCTGTCTAAGTCTCCCTCAGTTGTTCTATATGACTGACCTCTTGGGACTTCCAGCCTTGTTATACTGAACTTCCTACATATTTTAACTGTGCTTAACAGTGTGGGTAAGACTGCTTAATACAACAGTACTATTTATAGAATGCAACACTACAACAACATATAAAAGCAGAATGTACACAAGCACTCCTGGGGTTATACTTTTAATCACTAGATATTACACCTTTTTTCCATGCAACCTATATGACAGTCTTCCTGCCATTATGCCATATTGTCTGGTTTATTCAGTACATCCCATACACAATACATTTTTATACTGGTACAACACTTTCTGGTACTGTTATATTTATTTGTTATGACAGTACATGCAAGAATATTACTAACCTGCCTTGCAATGCAGCCTTTGCAGCCTAGCAGCATGGGCTTGCTGGATCGCAGTCCACTCATCTGCAGCTGTTGGAGAAATACAGTGATATTTAACCATTACCTATCCATAGTATACACAAGCTAGGCAAGCATTATCTACATAGTAGAATGAATACTAAGTGTTGGGGCATCAGCCATCTGCCTGGATTCTTGGATTCACTGGTCCAAGAGATCACCCCTCCACCGCTTCAGGTCAGCATGGTGATGCCTGACCTGCTCACCAGTCTGGAAGACACCAGTGGCACTGGTGAGGTCACTTGCGAGACTGTCCCAGGCCTCTGCTTTATATTGAGAGCCCTGGTACTGGCCCTGCAGTAGTCTCTCCGCATGGTGTTTTACCAGGAGCCATACCATGAATCTGGACTCCTGGGTGCCACAGCACTGCGCTCTAAATCGAGTGCACAATTTCCCACACTTTCCAGTGATTGGACGGTTTTGAAAAGGCTAAGCTATGGGCACACCTGCTTACCTAATGTTGGCATTGCTTAAAGGGGCATAGCACTGGGTAGATTGAGTTAGCCAGCCTGCACATTGCTTACACCACGCAAGCTGACCTGTGCAATGCTTAGCGTTGCTTAATATCTAATTAGCATTATATTTTTCTTTTGACATTGATTTATTATTTGTTACATGTTATATCTGTGTCTGGTGTCTGTGATTCATGTGTACGTACACTCTATGGGGTCCTGGGGAATTCAACACTTTATTACAATAATGCCTCACATCTGGCCTTACTGCAGTACTCCAGTTCACATTTTTATGTTATGTAGCAGGTTATACAACATCACACTGTACATAGATTCATTTCACATGTTCAGTTTAATTTTCCTAAGGTGAGGATTTGTTTGTTGAAACCTCAACCGTATGTACTGTTGTGATGGCTTAGTGGTTAACTACTATGACTCTAGTGTACAGGGTCCTGGGTTTGAGCCTTGCAGAGGTTGTTTAGTTTGTTACTGGGCAGAACACGGGCCATTGGATACAGAGTGATTAAGGCACCTTAAAGCAGTTGTAAGCGAGTGTGCACATGTTTGCACGGAGTTAAGCACTGCTAACTTCTGGTTACAGTTTCTTATACTCAGTAAGCTTCCAGATTGCTTAATCCATGAAGGCAATGCTTACCCCCATGCAAACGCACTCAAACACACTTACATATGTTTACTACTGCTTAGTTGTGCTTAGACCTGCTTACTAGTGCCTTATTCATTATTTCACTGATACTTCACATGTGCAATTCCTGCAGTACTCTAGTTCATAAATATGTGTTATTTAGTGGGTTTTGAAACAAAAATATTGGTTATAAAGTGCTTTGCCATGTAAAATAGACTGTGCTGCAGTGGGACTCAAAATGGGAATGCCTGCTCATTAGGTGAATGTTCTGCCCACTACACTATTGCTGTGCTGCTTCATTTGCATATATCTTCCTTGTTATCCTCTTCAGCCTTTTATGCTGCTTTAATCGTAGCTAAGCGATGAGCACACCTGTGCACCTATAGTTAGCGTTAATCAGATTAAAAAAAAATAAAAAGGTTTCTTCATTTACTTTTTCTGTGCTGTTGCTGTTGTACACATGGGGAACTGTTGGTGGGGATCTGCAGACACCTATGAGCGATCTTGCTCATTTTTTCCCACTTTCTACTGTTCTACATTGCAGGGGCATGTTTATTCTGAGAACTCTGCTCTCCGACATGCCCCCTGCAGTTGTACATGCTCAGTGTAAGCCTAGGAGCTCGGGCAATGTGCCTTCATTGATATGCATGGCACGCTGCTATCCTGCTCCTTCCGTGCAGATCTAAGCTAGTCCTGCATGGAAGATTTGTAAATCCAGGGGATAGTCTTTCTGCATCCATATCTCATGAAAATGATGCATGGTTAAACTACCCTCAACATGTTGATATACCAAGCCCATATCCCTTTAATATTTGCCCTTTGACCCCTCAGTGGTTTTCCTGTACTGATGTTAACATCTTCAGTCTTAGCGCCTGTTTGGACACTCATTATGTGTATGGCTATTTATTTTGTCATTTTGTTGGTATCATACGTTATTCAGTTTGAAAGGGCCTGCCATTGAAAGACTGCTGAACAGTTCCAGGACAGTTTTGCCTTATTTCAGATATGCATTTTAGTACTTAATAAGTGCAGCTTTCCATAAAGAATACCGAAAAAAGCAATGCACTTTTCCTCATTTTTCTCTCAAAGTCTAGCAGTTGCCTTCCAGATTTCATATATAATATAATATAATATAATGTAATATAATATAATATAATATAATATAATATCAGTGACTTGAGACACCACTCTACAGAAATAGGCCCAAATGCCATTTGTGTTTAGGCAGCAAGACATGTATGCCTGATTTGCTCCAAGCTGGTCTTGAAAAATAACAAGAACCGTATGCATTAGATTTTACATTAGGCAATAAACTGAAAAGAAAATGGATCTCAGGTATTAGTTTTCATATGATGCACAAAATGAAATAAATCTGATAAATTCATTTTGATTTGCTTCAGGCTGAAACAGAAATGACTACTTTATGTGAAAGACAATGTCATATTAATAATAAAATCCCTCAAATTAAAAGTGGTAAGGAATGACTTTCTGCAATACTGTTTTGATGATGACAACATGGATGCATTCATTGGATAGCAGAATATCGCTTAAAACTGTTTGGAAAGGAAATGCATATCATGTGAGAATCTGACAGTGACAAAAATTGAATTTAACTTTTCCATGTGTCAACTGACACCTTTAGACAGCAGATAATAAACAAATTATAGCTGTGCTCTGGAAAACACTTCTCCAGAGTAACCATTTATATTTTTCTCAGGCTTACATGTCACTTCAGATATTTTACAGCAGTTTAAAGAACCACTGCATAGCCGTTTAATTTCCTTAGCAATACATTTTACAGTACATATACATTTTTTATATTTTTAATCAGAATTCATGATTATAATTACTGCATCTGATATCTGCACGTGGTTATGTACTTTTCTCGGGTATGCTCTTAACATGAAATTAAATACTAGTGTTATACCATTCTAAAACATATTGCGCTTCAGTACAGCAGTTGTTGACCTCTAATGTTACACCGCTATACTATTTCTTCAACCATATTTGTCACCAAGGTAGCACATTATGTTCTGATAAGCTCAACAGACATAAAGCAATGCATTTATGAATGGCTGCACAGAAGTATTATTGTCCAATTAAAAAAAAAAATGTTCAACAAAAAGTTCAATGACATTCTGCCGCAACTTAATTTTTGCTTTCATTACATAAACCATTAACACAATGCATAAGTTTTGCACTTCCATTTCCTATTTATAGAGCTGTGAGTTTGAATTATTTTTCTTCTACAGTCTTATTATTTACTTGTTCCATGTTATATCATTGTTTATAAAGGACTTCAGGGAACTACATATGGAAATCACCATGAACAAGAGAGTCTGTTCCACATCAAACTGATCATATCTTTCAGAACTCACTAAAAGACTGTCTTTGCTAGAAAACAGTTGTGTAACACAACTGCAGTACTTCAGCATGATTTTCATGTGAAAGCTACAGAGACTTGTTCACAGGTGAAACAAGTGTAGTTAAATCTAAGATACCATGTACATATTTTTTCAACATGACATCTGTCCGACAAGTAGAGTTTTCAGTTGGTATGAAATCATAAAATGAGCTGTGGCATAGCTGTGCAAGTGAATTAACTAAAATAAAAAATGACCACTACAAAAAGGTTCTACTATGAAAGTACTATCTCACCCTTCTGAAATGCAGAAAAATAATGCCTGAAAAATAAAAGGGTGATTTGTAGATAATATGAGTGAAGAGGAACAGAACACTGTTCCCCCATTATATGAATATATGATTGCAATCACCATAGGCAGATTGGCCTTCAAAGGAAGCTTGTCCAAGTTATTAAGTTATTTATAAATAATTTTAATGCAAAATTCTGAAACTTTTTAGATAGTAGTGGATTGAGTGACCCAATAGGTGGTAAGAATAAAACTTTGTTACTTAAATCAGTTAGCCAAACTTCTTCAAATTTATACTGGAAAGTTTTTATATGGAAATATATATACATAGAATGTTTGTTACTCCGTATAAAATTAACTTTAGTAAAATGACTTCTTCAGTTTATTGGAAATGCAGTAAAGATGTGACAGCTGATTGGACACACATGTTTATGGATTGTGAAAAAATTAAATGTATATTGGGAAAACATAAGTATGTTTCTCAAATGATTATAGTCTGATAATTGTTCTTTAAGTAGACCAATAACACTAATGAATGTTTTACTTCTTGTATCTGTAAAAGCCCCCAAACAAAAACATGTTTTTCATCTCTCATGGTAGTTGCTAGAAAAGTTATTACAAACAATTGGAAACTAAACTCAGTTCCCATGCTCAAAGAATTTTAAAAATTAACATCAGTTCTATGTAAAACTGAAAAAGAAGTGATCAGAATATAATGTATAAATCATAGAAAGGCTTAGTGGTTGGGATAACCTTAAAATATTTCTGTTGAAATATCAAGACTCTTAATATGTTAATTTATTGTTAATTTTATAAGATTACGTTGATGATTGTATGTATTTCTAACATTGTATAACAATATGTGATGTTGACTTTCTTCCTTTCTGTGTATATATTGTAAATATGTTAAACTAATACACATTTTCTTATAAAAAGGTGAAAAATCATTTTACTTGTTTTTGCAGTGGGGCAATCCCTTTCCCTTGAAGTTATATACCAACTTCATAGTTGTACGAACTCAAAGAAGAGAGTAATCTTCCCAAAGAAGTGAATATTGGCAGTGTATACTTAGAAACTACAATAGAAATTATTTCCTGTAGAAACAGAGATCAGTGTTCTGATTCTCATGTTTTTTTCCTGCGGGCCAATTTAAAGATTTCACATCAACCGGGAAGCCCTATGAAAATGGACATATTTGTTTGTTTGTTTGCTTGTTGCATTTGTTTGCTGAGATTGTCTGACTAGGCCATGCAGGTTCCTTTTTCAGTGCAGGCTCATAAACATAAAACATTTATAAGTAAATCATAGTTGAGCTAGCATGATAATTAGGCAACGGATGTGCCAGACAAAATATGTCAAAGTTACATACAAACATACATCCAAAAACAAACACATCTTATAAAATAAATGTCACACAATGAATTAAAATATCACAATACAAATATGGCAGTAAATGTCAAAAGCAGTTTAATGTTTTATGGTTCCAAAACAGTAGCAATGTCATGGGTTCCAAAGTAGTAGTAGTGGTTTGATACTTTGGAAGGTAAATAAGGTTAGAGGCATTTGTGAAGGAAGAGAATGTGAAAGGGAGACAGAGGTGAAAATGTAATTAGAGCAGACTAGTCACAGGTGATGGCAAGAAGGACTGAGAAATAAGCACTGTAAGTACAATTTTTAATAAAAAATAAAGCACAAGAAAAAAAGCTTGTTTTAAAAAATCACCTCCTCTTAAACTTGTGACTAAGGAAACAGAATAGCAGGTTTGTTTTTCACATGTTAAATGAAACTGTGAATATTAAATGTTTCTTAAGGATAGGTTGAAAGTGTATAATCAAAGTTAAAGCTATGGTTGTTCTAAGTACTGTGTGTTTAAATCATTTTAATTGGTTAATTAACAGAATGCATTAAACATTTATTTCTTTTTGTGATTTCAATATATACTCATTGTTGTTTATTAAATAATTGTGTTCTGAAAAAGTCTGTGTTAGACAAAAGCAGAGAATTAAATGTATATATGATAACAACAGTTTATTGTCTTCTGGTGCTATTTTCTGGTGGTTTATTTTTATTTAGTTTATTTTACAACCACTTATGTTGGAATTTTCTTATTTATTTATAACTAGAAAACTTAGGATAGTAATTAATCAACCATTTAGGACAGAGCATTGACATAATCTAGCATTTAAGAGATGACCAAGGAGGTAAACTTAAAATGCGTTTCTGAAGAGTCAATTCAAGAGCATGTAGTGTTTCACTTTTCAGTGACCACTTACAGGAGCAGATGTGGAAATGTTTGATAGTATGTGAAAGAAGAAAGCAAGAATTGTAGTAATAATTTCTGCCAGAAATGCAGGAAGAGAAATCACTAAGAGGAGAGGACTTGAATCAGGCCAGCAGAGGATAAGACTAAACAACATAGGTTCGTGCTACAGAATATGACTCTGAGAATTAGAGCATAAGATTTTTGCAGATATGAGAAACATGGCTAGATCAAGGTGACTTAGGTAGCTGTTTAGGACCTGGTTCTGTCTGGGAAGCCTGCCATAAAGTTTAAAAAAAAAACAAAAAAAAACCATTGCATTGCTGAACTTCTTCAATTCACTGCTTTAAAACCTACTGCACTGGACTTCACCTTACTCAGTTTTGAGCCAATGAGCAAAATGCCCTGTAGCGCAAATTGGAAGCACAGTATTTTTGCAGACAACAGCAACATTTTAAAAGACATATTGGTCTTCATTAAATGCCACTGGTATTTTGTAGAACAAGTAGCAGGAAAATGAACATTTCTTGAAAGTGTAACAATGAGCAACAAGAGATGTTGCAGCAAGAGACAACTCACACACAAAGAGAAGGTGTGTGTGTGTGTGTGTGTGTGTGTGTGTGTGTGTGTGTGTGTGTGTGTGTGTGTGTGTGTGTGTAATTCAGGGGCTCAGCAGTGTCAAACCCTATACATTAAGAATAGACAACAATAAACATAATCCTCCACATCAATTTCCACACTACTTATCTCAAATTTTGCAGAAAATCCTGCTTTTGCCTCATATTTGTGCCATATTCTTGCTGGATCAAGTTCCTTAACCAGGCAGAACTTTGGGGGAACAGGAAATTTGGGCTAGGCTCATCAATAGTCCCCTAGTCTGCCAGCCAGTTATGGTGTGCAGAAATTAAGTTGGTTGTAGTAAACAGGAGTAATATCATGTAAGGCATATTCTTTAGATGTGATCATTGGTTTCCTTCTGTTGAATGTTGACAGTGTATTTATTATTTAGCTGTGAATAAACTAGCCAGCATGAAGGTGTTTAAACTATTAATGCATTTTTTAATTAACTTGATTTTGAGGCCACACAGAAGTGAAATGCATTATGTTTGGGCTACAGTAGTTTATCTAACACTTACTAGAGATGAGCAAGGCTATGGGTTGTTAAATTCCTGCTCCTGTTGTACAAGGTTTGACTCCCTCATCTTCCTTTTGCCTTCATTGTGATTCTGACCCAGTCACTTCACCAGATATTACTTTTGGGCTGTGTTTGAAAAGGGATGTTTATGTCCAGTGGGTTGCCTATGGCTGTTAGCAAATGCATTGCCCATCTGCCATTTGAATTATTGCACCCGTCACATTGTTGCAAATTACTTCTTCAATATATGCTATATGAGTGTGAATCCCAGCAAGTCTCTTGTAGTTTATTCGGTTGCCAGACACCTTTTCACTACATGTGAGTTTTTAAGGAAAAGAAGGTTACTGCTGCTCATGCTAAGTCTATTTTCTTTGTGAGAGTGTTTTGCTTTGTTTGTATTTAGAAAAAGGCTATTACTGTTTTACACCTCAAATTTGAAAAAAATGTTTTAAATGAAATCCAAATCTTTGAGACAAATTGTAAAAGTAAAAAAGAAAATAGTATGTACACTGACAAATCTGTACAGTGTTTATGGTATCTGGGAAGAGACCGAGAAGCAATTGGATATTGTTATGGCAGTAGGTGTCTGATTTATTACTTTGCACAGGATTCCATTTTTCAAAAATCCTACTCTTTTGACTCTGGAAATATATACAGTAATAGTATGGAATTATCAGACATTCAAGTAAGTCAGACCTCTAGTGAGTGATGTCAGAGGTGGATAGCTATTCCTGGTGACAGATAAGACACAAGGAATTCAAAAATATATAGGTGTCCAGCAAGATGCAACCCTCTCCCCCAAAAAAGAGAAATCAATATTTTGTATACTGTAATATTTCTGATTTTTGTATGTCATGTGGGTTGTTGAGCAAAAAATGCTGCAGTATGCAGCATTTATATTGTCTTTAGTTGGTTTGCTTCATTCATTCATTGCATTAAAGAATGCATTAATTGATTAATAGGTTTGGATTGTGAAGCATAGTTTAAACGTGCTGCATTTAGTACTCTAAATGTCTTGCATTTTAGTAACATATTTTTGGACTACCTTCTTTACATCCTCCAGCAACTGCAAAGGGTTGACTTTTTTTCAGGTCATATAGTCTGCATTTTTTGGAGTAATATTCAGAACTTTCTGGTCTTCAGCATCCCTTATATAATCATTGTTACATATTATTGTGATGCAGTCTTCTCTGCAAGATTGGATTGCAAAGGATTTCTGCATTTAGTTGAAAGTTGTTACTTTAGCAGTCAACACAAAGGACTAAAGGTCGGACTTGTTAATGAGCTGCTTCCTGTGGCATAAGTGCAGGGTTTCAATCTTTCCTCCTTAGTTTACATCCTGTGTGACATCAAGCAAGTCTCTTAACCTGACAGTGCTTTGGAGCAATTGGGAAT
Organism: Protopterus annectens; assembly: GCF_019279795.1. Classification (NCBI taxonomy): domain Eukaryota; kingdom Metazoa; phylum Chordata; order Ceratodontiformes; family Protopteridae; genus Protopterus; species Protopterus annectens. The sequence goes on along the minus strand of NC_056726.1, from coordinate 1,672,570,697 downwards.
CTGAATTTATGAATCCACTTTATAATTTGAGTTGTTTTTGCAGGCACACGGGCATGTGAAATGCACTGTGCTTGTCTACAAGAGTCTGTCTGATACTTAATTCAGATGACTAAGGCTATGAGCTGTAAATGAGCTGCTTCTATAGTGTGTGGTATGATCTCTCCAGCCTTCATTTGTCAACTGCGTTACTCTAATTTCGGCAGTTAGCCAGACAATACCCCTAAAAAGGGACTTGCATCCAGTGAGCTGTCCCAAGCTGTAAGCAAAGGCATTACATGTTTTTTTTAATTCTTGCACCATTTATATCCTCCAGATTCACAAAGCTCCATGCAAGAATAAGACTATACTTGCATGGAGTGGTTTGTGTCTATTTAGAACAGCAGCATGCCTTGCATATTCATTAAGGAGTGCTGTTGTTTAATCTACCTGTGCACATGTCAGCATGAGTAGGTGTATCTGGCCCCCCCTCATAACAACAGACATGGGATGCAAAATGTCAGTTAAATAAGCTGTACATATTGTGCACGTGTGTAATCATAGTTAATATGCATCCAACACAGTGACATTTCTACAGCTACTGGTTGTTACATTGCCATGACACCACCATAGGTACTACAATAGACATGATTATCTGTTTGAAATTGGAGAGGTGTCTAACTGTGTTATGACTGTGTGTCCATGCCTACTACAAACAGCTATATGAACACCAACATAGTTGTATGGACTCAGCAATACCTTACTTGTAAAACCTGCCTCCACCAATGTAGAATAATCCCCTTTGCTGGACAGCAGCAATGCACAAACCACAGACTTGGTCCCTATATTGGCTGTACAGGGCAAATTAGGAGCTGACATCAACTTGGCATCAAGTCAACCTTTGTCTAATAAAACATATAAGGTCACAGGTGGAGTACCCTAAGGCTAACTATGAGTATAAATTTGGCACATCCACCAAGGCCAATCAGAAGATCATCTTCACATATGTCTGCAATCTCAGAGGCAACAAACCAACCCACCCTGTAATAGTGGTAAATCAGAACACATACACATACAACACAGCTATAGCCAATCTGCTGCAGATAGATTTAGGGCAAACATCACCCCCTGGCTCAGCATCATTATTGGTGGATATGCACAGCACCCACACCCCTCCCCTCATCACGAGTGAGCAGGTACACATTGCCTACTGAAAGGCAACAAACGTACATATCCTTGGGACCTGATAACATCCCTGTCTACATCCTACATGAACTCAGGCATGTGCTCTCAGCTCCATTACACACTGTAGTCACACCAAGCCTTGGCACCATCCACACCCCATCAACATGGCAGATGGCCAATGTCATCCCTCTACACAGACATGAATGAGGAGTAGAGGATTATGAAATTAACTAGCCCTCATTGGGGGGAATATGACACATTAGGACCAGCAGTGTAATGCAAGCAGATACAGTGCTGATAGATTATAGGGGTATGTTGTGGTTGTGAATGGTGGCTTCTGGTATTTAATGTAGCTGTACAGGTTCTGTATATACTGTTGCCAAATGTATGAGGTCCTGTGATGTGTTTCACTTTTTATGTCTTCCAGGTGCAATGTCGCATCAGCAAAGGTCTAATTCTCAGTGACTGAGACAAATATAATCATAGAAGCCATACCACAGAACCATGCCATAATGTTTGACCAGAGCCAGCAACATCTGCGGGAGAGGACCGGCCTGTGGGATGACCTTGTTCAAAGGGTAAATGATGTTGGCCTGCATGCACGTACATATGAGCAGCTCCGGCATTGTGCAAATGACCTCATACTCCATGCCTGGCAAAGGGATGCTGCAATGGCCAGTGACCGCACAGCCACAGATGGGGGCCCAGCCATGCAGTCCCCACTGACATACACTGAGGAGCTCCTTGTCAACCTTGGGGCACCCATCACAGTACAACATCAGGGTACAGACCCCACACATGCTGGAGGTGGGTGGCACCCAGACAATGGAAGAGGAGTGTACAGGTAAGGCCCCAGTGGAGATTACTAGACTAGTGTAGCAGACATACTTGTATTTGTAGAGTATATATGTGCATGTGTCAGGTCACATTGCAGTTCTGGAAGGAGTTTTCTAATGCATAGAAGCACATATCTATGGTGAATGACAGCAAATTGTGTAGTATTGGGGGTTGTACTGTAAATGTGTAGACATGCTGCATCCATCCTGTACTAATGCCACATGTGCGTCTGTTGGCAGTACTTCTCTCCCACAACTGCCTAGGTCCATCTGGTCTTTATGTGGGACGGCAGCCTGAAGCTGGTGTGTATGGAATTGTTCTGTTGTGGTTTGCCAATACCCCAGGCATGTGAAGGCCATGCAATGTACCATGCACAAAACTGTCACTCATAGCCATATTGCTTTATGTGCATGATCACTTGTGGTGGGGTTAACTGCATTGCATCATAGTGGCCACCACAGGGGCCTATCTGAAGAGAATGTAACATCCCTGTAGCATACCTCACAATCTATCAGTGCAAGACTTCTGGACAGAGACCAACAAAATGGGGGCCAAACGGCCTAAGATAGGGACATGTGTGAAACATTTCTCTAATAAAGTGGATATAAACAGTGTACACACCCCTATTAAAATGCCAGGTGTTTGTGATATATATACAAATTGAGACCACAATATGTCAGTCCACACATTTTTCAGTCTGTAATGTGACCTATGACATGACAAATTCACTTGTTAAACCAATAAATCTGTTGGGCACCAAATATGGAGTATACAAACATTGCAATAAGCTGGATGCATATGTGTGCACACCCTTCAAATAATATTTTATTGCAGCAGCTTGTGATATACTGACAGCCTTCAGTCTGCTTGGGTATCACCTGCCATCAAGTAAAAGCACTCTGAGTAACACCAAATAACAGCCTGCTGTCCAAGTAGGATATTCATGACATTTACTCAGTTGCCTGCAACAGCAAAAGTCATGGCTTGCCGACAGCTTACAAAGCAGCAAAGGGATCTCATATTTCAAATGTATCAGTCAAGAGTAGGGTACAACAACATTACCACAGCATTGCATACACTGTGGAACACAGTGGAGGCAGTTGTCAAAAGGTGGATTGAATATGGGACAACAGTGCTGTTGAAAAGAACCTCACGTCCCTCCAAAAATGATCACAAAACATGTCAAAACCTAGTCAGGGAGGCTGTCAGGAGACATACAGCAACACTGAGGGAGTTGCAGGAATTTCCTGCAAGTACTGGTGTTGTGTACTATATGTGAGCACACTCTCCCATATTCTGCATATGTCTGGCCTATGGTGTATGGTCAGAAGATGGAAGCATTTCCCCACACCAAAAAACATCCAGGGGTGAACACAATTTGCACTACAGCACATCAAGTCTCCCAAAGGCATGTGTGAAAATGTGTTATGGTGTAATGAGACTATGGATCGACCTTGCAGCCACAATACCAAAAGGAATGTGTGGTGCACAAGCAACACCCCTCTTAACCTGAACACCAACATCCCCATTGTGAATCATTTATTTATTTATTTATTTATTTGCAGTTGGTTTGTTTGTTGTGCTGTGTTCACAGAAAGAGGAGGAGGGTTTGAGAGGTTGGGATGGAGGATACGGATAAAAAGATTGTGTGGAGAGGATGAAAATTGGGTTCAAAGATATATGAGTTGAGTAAGAGATGAGATTTGGGTAGAGAAAGAATGATCAGTTGAGTTTTAGTTGAAATAGGATATAATTTTTGAGAGATGAAAGACTGGTTTCAGATTTTGTGAGGAGCTGTGTTATTGAGAGAAGAGAAGACTTTGAAGAGAGTGTGATTGTGAGTTCAGATGATAAAGAGTGTGAGAGTGAGAGGAGTGATAGAAGAGTATGGGTTCAGGGTGAGGGTATGTGTGATAAAGTATTTTGGGTAGAAAGTGGTGAGAAAGATATGATATTTTTATGATATTAGAGGATGAAAAGGATGGCAGAAAAAGGATGGGTAAAAAGTGTTAAATAATGTGTATTATAATGTGTTTGTGCAGGTGATAAGAGAATATAATGTGTATTATTAGAAGGGGAGGAGCAAGAAAAGAAAAAATGTAGCAAATGTGGAGTAGAAGGAGGAGTATTAGTAGATATGAGTAGAAATCAGAGGTGAGTGTGAGTGGATTAATTGGATTATAAGATCTAGGGGTGTGTGGGTGGTAGGTTGATGGGGGTGTGGGTGGAGGTGGGATGTGGGTGTGAATGGCGAAGGATTGGTGGAGGTGTGCACTGGGGGTGGGATACTAGAAGTGGGTAGGAAGGCCGGAGTTGGGTGGGAAAGGGCGAAGCAGGAGGGAGGAGTGAGCCCGAAGAGAGGATCGAGAGGGCCGAGAGTCCGCAGGAGATGAGAGAGAGTAAGTAGGGACAAGAGGAGCAAGAGTAGTGTAAGTAAGCAAGGAAAGCAAGGTTCCTGTATTTATGAGGGTGGGGGCTAGTGAAGTGAGTATGAGGAAAGCAGAGTGTGAGATAATATAGGTGTATAATATAGAGGGGAACAAGTAGTGAGTGATCAGGTAAACTTTTTGGGTGGCCTACTAGAGAGGGTTTGGACTATAGAGGATGGAAGGGGGACAGTTAGGATGGACAAGAGAGGATGGAGAAGAGATGTTGAGGAGCAGAGAAAAGTGTTTGACCTGGTAGTGTGACCTGTGACTTTAATATTGGACAATATTATCAAGCAGGAGTTACAATGGTAGAATAAGTGGCAACAGCTAGTGGTGGTGGCCTGCTGTGGGGATGGCGTTCAAAGCCAGAACTGGGCCTGTAGTCATGGTGGTGGGAATTCTGAACAGTTCCAAATAACACCCATGTCTGGCTGAAATCCATCAAGGATCTGCAAGAACTCTGAGGATGAGGAGGGGTGTCAGCCTTCAACATGACAAAGACTCAAAACATACATCCAAAGCTACCTAAGAAAGGCTCCACCTGAACACACTCATGGTTATGGATTGGCCCAGCCAGAGCCTAGACCTACACCAGATAGACAGACCCCACTGTAACCTGATGAGGGTTGTGCACATGAGCTGCCCTTGCAATTTGGCAGAGTTGGCTGACCTTTGCATGGAAGAGTGGCCAAATAATGCTAAGTCAAGATGTGCCATGCTGATAGACACCTTCAGAAGAAGAGTGAATGCTTTAAGTCACTTACAAGGTGCTTCAACAAAGTATAATTTTAAGGGTGTGCACACTTATGTAACCACCATATTGTACATATTGTAGTCATTATATTTTACCCATAACACATTTGTTTGCTTATAGATTAGACTGCACAGGTCATATTTTACATGAAAGGTGTGTAAAATATTTGAATGCATTATTGCGGTGTCATCTCATATATTATAAGAACATGGCATGTTAACAGGGTTGTGTACACTTATCATATTCACAGTGAGCTTAGAAGGTTGGTGGTGTAACAGGAATTGTGTGACCAAACATTTACTGCTGGTTTGGAGGTCTGACACTCAAATGTATGTCATTAATCAGTGATGTCACTCCTCCGATCATCCCAATTATGTATCATAGAAACACAGGGGTTATGAGAAACAGGGCAAACATATGAGCCAGACATCTACACATCCTGCGAGGATCTGTACAGTTGTGAGGTATGTTGTGTAGTACTTGCCACTGTGCTATACAGGTGAACAGCAATGATGTGTACATGGGTGCAGTATTTTCTGGGGAAGGGCCATCACCTACTAACACTAATCATATATCCCAGATCTATATTGTTAGTTACATTTAGTAAAACTGGCTGCAATGCATGATGTTGCAGGCAGTGTGTCATGTATGTCACCATTTGTGTAATGTGTGATCTGTGTAACAGATTTGTGCAACCTCACCTGTAAGTGCGTGTGTGTTCTGTGTGTGTGTGCGTGTGTGTGTGTGTGTGTGTGTGTGTGTGTGTGTGTGTGTGTGTGTGTGCATACCAGCCAACCTCAAAGTGCAGGTATTAATGTGGTTAAGTTGTCTTTCCCTCACAGGTGGCGATGGGGTTTAGGGTCCCTCCCACTTGGAAATTGATGTAATTGTCTCTGTAGACTCTGACAATGATGATAGGAATATTGAGGCACATGTGGGGTTGGCAGGGGCTGAATCTGTGCCATTGGTTGGCATCCCACTCTTGTTCACACCATCCCCGCACACAGTGACAATGCCCACACATACCCCATCACCAGTGGTCACAGATGATGGACAGTTGGCAGGTGGTGGCATTGAACAGGCTAGTGTAGTGACTATGGCAGGTGTGAGTGTAGACACTGGCCATAGCCAGAATGCAGGTGAGGTCCTACACAGGTAGATAGACAGGGGTGCTCACAGGAGGACCGCTGCTCATCAATCCGCTGTCACAAGTGCCACAGCAGGAGTCACCAGATGAATGTTTCAAGTTGTCATGGATGCACTACCATGTAGTGAATGCCATGCCAGAAAAATACTCAGGGTGATGGATGCGACTCTTCCTGATTTACATGGTGACATACATGACATTGATGAGGCTACACATCAAAATACTGAGGTCATGAATAGATGGTGGGGTGAGACAATGGCAATCCTCGACCATGGCATGTCTGTGCTACAGAGTGTGGTGGAAGATGGGCATCAACCACATGGACGTAGATCAGCACCAACAACAGCTGAGAGTCTATGGGGCCATGTGTCTTTACACTCCCATAGTAGCAATGACACCAGCACTACCAAAAGGGGGTTGCTGTCCACATCACACAGGAGCAGGCCATGGTAAGGTGGTCCTGTCCGGTCCTGTCAGGGGCATGCATCCAGCAGACAGCAGTCATTATCAGGAACCAGTACTGCATCTGGCCTTGGGCCTGGTGGTGCCAGTGATACCCCTGGCAGGACTAGTTCCCACGTCCATGGCCAGAGATGATGAACTGGACACCCTGCCATTTACGGTCCACAGCTGTCCAATGTACCCCTGTGTAGGACAGCCACATGGTGTGACTCTGTGTATACATGTACACACACATCTGTGTCATAGGCAGGTCACCTCCAGACACACACAGCATGCTGCACAGCCCATCTATTGGATACCCTTGCAAACACACACACACATGATGTCAACTGTCTGGCCCAGCCTAGACCTCTGGCAAACCCACACCACAACCTGTGCATATGATGATACTTGTACCACATCCCTGTCATCCATACCATCAAAGCAGGGACATGCTAATAATTCACAGGGTGAATATAGTACAGTGTAGCTATGTAATACTATGTAAGGTGCTGTCTGCTTGCATTTATTATGGGTACACATACAGGTCTATGTACCTTATTAGCCAGGAAGCATTATTGCTGTTAGTACCACTGACTGAATGTAGTCTGACATGTTGTGTTCTGTTTGTGTTCCAGGTGCCTGTGTGCCTCCAGGCTGTGGCCCTGCAGACATTCACAAGAGGGAGTATGGCAGGATGGGAATACACTGACCATGTCATAGGCAAGGTACACCTTTATATGTACATGTACCAGGTGTGTATGCATGCAACAGTGTGTGATGGACACTGTTGTCAGACAGTGTGACCTTGCATACATACCTCTTCTCACAGTCAGGTAGCCTTCAAACATGTCAGCTTAGTGTTGTGTAGTAACACAGGTTCATGCATGCAGAACAGGTTACTGCAGTACTGTCAGCAGGTCCCTCACAAATGTAGCATTTACATTAACTGCAACAGATTCACCTGTCAACACCTGTTGGCTCTGCCATTTCTTTCCCATACACTCAACCCTAATGCAGTTGATGAGGGCATGCATGATACTGTGTATGATAGGTTTGTGGTATGCATTCCTGAGTTCACCGGGTGGAACAAGGAGACAAAATGATATATCCTATGCATACACACAGTAAGGACTGACACAGTGGATGTGCACACAGTAACATAAACACAGTTGGCAATACACAGATTAGTAAACCTACATTCCCACCTTGATGTACTGTACTACTACATACACATGACAAGCCCCACATAGGTTATATGCATGGGACATACACTACAACATGTAATGTTCTGAATGCCTTCATGGATGGTGAAATAACCCACCAGAAATAGGATGTGGAGTCACATATTGCTCCTACAAGCCTGGACAAGTGATACTGTAGCAGATGTTGTAGCAGCATGATGTTTCAGTCAGGTATGATGCCTGATGCTGGCATGTGTGTCACTACACTTACTGTGGCTAATTTGACAATAATATCACATACATGGGCATTGTTAAGGGACACAGACAGCATATAGGTTGCAAACATTTGGATATTCTATAGACATCTGTACAGAGGACTGGTATGGCGTGTACAATGGTTTAATATGCTGCATGTGAGGCAGATGCTGTTACCACGCTATATAAAGCAATGCTATTGGGAGGTGGTAAACAGGCATGGATGGTACATGAATCAAAATGGTATCAGCAAACAGGATATGATCTTCACCCAAAGATACACATACACAGATGCCAGTATTGAAATTAGAACTCCAACCTATCTATTTATTTCCACTATAGTGTTATGTAGTTATCAGATGTGTCACGTTGCTTACATGATTTCACCTAGTCCCAAGGTACTTCTAAGGTGAATGACATCAGCAAGCCTAGTAAAGTAGGGTGATGGGAAGTTTACAGTGTGGTACAGAACTCAAAATACTATAACCCACACAGTATATGATTCTCACACAAACACTTGACAGTAGTGAGATTAGAACCTCTACGTATCTAGTTGTTTTTACTATAGTGTTACACAGTTATCAGATGCACCAGGGAGCTTACATGATTTCAGCTATCCCAAAGTACATCTAAGGCAAATGACATCAGCAGACCTAGTAAAGTAGGTGATGGGAAGTTTACAGGGTGGTACACAACTCAAAATGGTATAACCTACACAGTATATGATTACCACACAAACACAAACAGTTGATAACAGTGAGATTAGAACCCCTATCTATCTATGTAGTTATTTCTACTATAGCATTACGCATTTATCAGATGCACCATGGAGCTTACATGATTTCAACTACTCCCAAGGTGCTTCTAAGGTGAATGACATCAGCAGGCCTAGTAAAGTGGGTGATGGAAAGTTTACAGGCTGATACAGAACTCAAAATGGTATAAACCACAAATAATATAATTCTCACACAAACACACCTGTCAGTATTGAGATTAGAACCCCTGCCTAACTAGTTGTTTGTACTATAGTATTACACAGTTATCACATGCACTACAGAGCTTACTGTGCTGACAATTGGCCAAAGATGCTAACTGCAGAGCTAAGGTAAACTGTTGCAAATGCCAGAAAGTCTGCCTTCAGTTTTTCCCTTAGATCTTGCTAGTTCTTTCTCTCCTGCACTTCAAATAGCCTAACAGCTTTGCACTTCACCAGTTTTTTTATCAATTATTCTAGCACCCCTGAGAGCCATCATCAGTAGTCATTCATCATGGAATTAGCTCCAGTACTTATTTGTTTGACCACCCACCTGGCATGATTAAAGTTCAGTTCTCTATGCTTTTGCCCATTAACCTGGTGCACTTGGGCATTCTGAGGCACTGTTTCAACTGCCTCATGTATACAGACAACCTCTCCTCTAAACTCCCAACACTTAGACTTGTGAGAGATAGCCCTATATCACTGAATTGAAAGATATGCACTCTCCAGCAAAGACTGGACTAGCTGGTCAAGAAGAGAACTGTCAACACCTGCAACACACCACATGGAACACATACCCATCCAGAACACCCACTATCACAGCTCTGACATACAAACAACCACACACACCTTCACAGAGGGACTCAATAGACATTTATCCAAACAGCAGAGACCAGCAAGACAGACACCCACTCAACCACCACAACACAGCACAAACCACAAGACACATATCTCACCAACACAGGGTGCCCGTCAACCTAAGCCCCAAAGGTCAACCACCTTGCCTAATACAGTAATCATAGGTGAATCAACAGTGAGGCACACAGATGTCCCACTCACTAGGTTGAACATGGGAGGAGGTAACAGTCAGCTGTCTATAAGGTGCCAAAATCCAGCACATAACACACCTAGTCAGGTCACTCCTCAACAACTACAAGTATCACTCTGTCAATCTCCATGTGTGTGTGAATGATCAGAGACGCACCTCCATGGATTATATGAAAAGAGACGTGGTGGAGCTCTCAGATTATGTGAGCCAGGCGGGTATGACAGTAGCCTTGAGCAGTATACTACTGTCACCCAGAATGATACAGCAGGACAAACAACAAATGATTGACTTCAACAATTGGATTAAGTGTCTGGTGTCACTCTCATGAGATCCAGTATCTGTCTGCTTGGGATGACATGATTGACAGACTGCGATGGCTCACCAGAGATGGCCTGCATCTGTGGTTTCCAGATACTGGCTAAGTGCCTTGCCACCCCTATAGTGCCTTTTTAGGCAGTGTTCCAAATCAAATTACCACTGCAACAGCTATACATATATGTAGTCTGAGGGTCATGCTGCTCAACATTAGACATCTACATCTCAAGATGCAGCCACTTGAAGAACTCCTCAAAACGGAGAACATTGACATTTGTGCTGTAATGGAGACCTGGTTTACAGCAGCAGACAATACCCCTGCACTTCTTGCATATAACTCATTCCACATCTGTCAGCGCCAAAACTTGGACCACAGCTACAAAGGCAATGGTGTCTCCATATTAATAACAAATATGCACACATCCAGAGTAGTATCCCAGCATAATGCATATAGGTTCATAGGTTCATAGATTCATACTAAGCTAACTGCCCTTGAGAGCCATTTTAAGCCTAGCCAATTATCCCTTGTGAGACTCAAACCCTGCACCTTGTGTTTGTAAGGCAAACACCATAACCATTAGGCCACCCTCCCAACCCCTTATGAGTTACTTCAGGTACAACTGGTATTGGGTAATGGTGCAATCCAGGTCATAGCCAGTTATAGGTCCACATCCATGTCCCTAGACTCTCAATCCACATTCCTAAACAACCTGGAATTTATCAGACTCGTGAGGCTACTGGACTGATAATTCCCAGGGTTTGTAGTTGCCACACCACAACAGTCTCATACTAGGAAAGTTTAACTACCCCCTCCATCAACTGGGTAAAATACTCAAGCACCAATACACTGGCCCAACACTTCCTGGTATTGATCAGTTTCAATGCCCTGTACCAGCTCCTTCTGACACCCAGTAGAGGAAGCAACATATTTTACCTGTGTTGATTACTAACATATGGGACCATTGCTTGACAACAGTAGTCAATCACTACCTGGTCAGATTCAACATAGAGTAATCACCATGGAAATCCACATCTCACCCACAACCCCACAAAGGTAACCATCTTGAAAAACTTCTCCAAAGCTGACTTTGGACTCATAAGAACAGAGGTGGCTAACTTCATAGCACCCATGCCAATGGAAAACACCTGCATGACTGCCGAATCCTAGACAAATGCACTGTACAAACATGTACATCAATGCATGGAACTAGCCATACCCAACAGAACCATGACACTCTCCTCCAAACACTGGAGGCCAATCTGGTGGTCCCCTTCCATTAATAACCTGTACAACAGAAGGAAGAAACTGTTGCAGAAAAAGGTGCAGTCCAAGAGTGGTAAAACTCCCTTATTAGCCTCAACAACTTGAGATCCCCTCATGAAATCACTGAAAGCTGCCTATGATGACAGAATTACAGCAGACACTGACAAGAATCACAGATCCTTTGATAGTGATATCAAGAACCTCCATGCCAATACCCAGAAGTGCTCTCAGTTACTCCACAATGCTATCTCCTATACTGAACCAAGAGATTTTGCCAACATTCTTGCCAACACATTCAGTGCAAGTTTTACCCCTCTCACCCCCTCCAGGGGAACAGTCAGAATGCCAGAAGAGTTCCAGGCACCCAGGATTACTGCCACCCAGGTTACATCTGCATTGTCCATGGGCAAGGATCCCAAATTATTCCTGGCTGTGCTCTACATGAACTACAAAAATACCTGGCACCACATCTGTGTGCTCTGTTCAGTCACAGCTTCACATCAGGCTTTGCCCCTCCCAAATGTCACACTACTAAAGTCATCCATCTCCATAAAGGTGTGGCAACTACAAACCCTGGGAATTATCAGTCCAGTAGCCTCACGAGTCTGATATGTACAGCTATAGAGTGCATCCTCAGGAATATGTTCAACAAACATATAGGTGATCTCCTAACACTGGACCCCACACAGTTTGGCTTTGTGAAAGGGAGATCATGCCTGCTCAACCTGGTTGACTTCTTTGAGTCAGTCACCAGGGCTGTGTATGACAGTAAGGCACTGCATAGAGCCTACATCAATCTGGCCAAGGCTCTTGATACCATTCCTCAGTCAGGAATTATGGATGAAACCACCAAACTAGGCATCAACCCCTATATCACTGGGGGGGGGTTGCAAATTGGCTCACAGATGGAACACACAATGTGAAAGTAGCGAGTTCCAAATCAGACTGTCAGCCAGTCACGAGTGGAGTCCCATAGGGATCAGTCCTGGGTACTCTCCTGTTCAGCCTGTACTTCTCAGGAGTCCAGGCCAACACAAAGGAACTCTGGCTGTCCAAGTTCACAGACAACTGCAAGCTGGGAGCCATCATTAACTCCACAAGTGATGCAGACATCATACAGAAAGGCCTCACTGAGACCACTGACTGGTGTGGAAACCATGGCCTGAAGCTTAACACCACAAAATGCATCATCAGCCCCTTTGATAAAATCTCAGTTCCCACTAAGTACCACATCGATGGAAGTCCACTGAACACTGTAGGCTTTATAAGAGATCTGTGGACACAGGTTGACAGCAATCTCTACTTTAACCACCACATTGCCACTGTGGTCAGGAAATCCTTCTATGTGGCACATGTCATTACTGAGGATTTTGCATCCAGGAAGAAGTAGGTCATCGTCTCTACGTAGTCTTCCCTCATTACACCAATCAAGTATAATGGCCCATTTGGCATGTACCTCTCTAGACACCTGCAATAGCTGGAGAGGCCACAGAAGTACCTCACAATGAGAATCCTAGGCATTAAACACATGTCCTACACAGACAAACACAAAAGACTCCAGCTATTCTCAGTTTCATTATCACCTATTTAGAGGCGATCTCTGCTTGACTTTCAAAGCCATGTTTGACCCAGCTCTTTTACAAATGCTACATCTAAAGACATCCCAATCGCACTGCACCACACACTGCAGGGACCTTGAACTCATTGCCACAATCAACACAACATGCTGGAGGGACAGGTTCTTCACCCAAAGACTGCACGTGCTCTGGAATAGACTTCCCATACATGTTAAGCAAAGCACCTAGATGACCCCGTTCCAGAGAGATCTTGATGAGTGAATGGGTAATACAAAGTTCACCCCAGGGATCACTCCAGTGGCTCTACTTGATGGGGTCACTGGGAAATAACATTGGGTAGCACAATGGCAGGGCACTTCTATGGGCTAGGCTTGTAATGGCTCCAGAGCCATTAGCCTAGTACACACCTATGAACCTATAAGGGGAGTGACGTCAGCATGACTGATAAAATAGGCCAGTGGGTGGGCAACATATCAAAATACTTCTTCCTGCAAACATATACAGTTGCACACATACTTATACACCCACACACATTTCCCAGATCTGAGAGTAGAACCCCTGTCTATCTAGTTATTTGTTTTATAGTGTTACACAGTTATCACACGCATTACAGAGCTTACTGGACTGACATCTGGCCAAAGGTGCTGATAAGTGGAATGACATCAGCAGGACTGATAAAGTATGCCAGTGGGTGGGAAACTTCAAAATACTTCTCCCTACAAACTTACACACTTTCACACACACTTAGACACCCACACACACATTTGCCAGATCTGACAGTAGAACTAGTGCCTATATAGTTATTTGTACTATAGTGTTACACAGTTATCACATGTGTTACAGAGCTTACTGGGCTAACAACTGGCCAAGGGCGCTGATAAGGGGAATGACTTCAGCAGGACTGATAAAATAGGGCAGTGGGTGTGAGCCTTATCAAAATGCTTCTTCTTACAAACATACACACACACACTCATTTGCCAGATCTGAGATTAGAACCCATATCTAGCTAGGTATTTGTATTATTGTGTTACACAGTTATCACACACACTACAGAGCTTATTGGACTGATAACTGGCCAAAGGTGCTAATAAGGGGAATGACATCAGCAAGACTGATAAAGAAGGGCAGTGGTGGGAGGTTTATCAATATACTTCTTGCAAACATACACACACACTATTTTGTTATATTTAAGAATAGAACCCGTCTAGCCAGTGATTTGTACTATTGTGTTACGCAGTTATCACACATGCTACAGAGCTTATTTTGCTCACAACTGTCCAAAGGTGCTGATAAGGGGAATGACATCAGCGGGAGTGATAAAGTAGGGCAGTGGGTGAGAGACTTATCAAAATACTTCTTCGTACAAACATACACAACCACTCATTTGCCAGATCTGAGATTAGAACTGCTATTTAGCTAATGATTTGTACTATTGTGTTATGCAGTTATCACACACACTATGGATTTTACTGGGCTGACAACTGGTCAAAGGTGCCGATAAGGGGAATGACATCAGCAGGACTACAAAAGTGGGGCACTGGGAAGTGTTGTGGGTGGGAATGACCTAAAACTGTTTCACCTACAAACACATCCTCACCCTCACATACACAGCTGTCTTACACACACACGCACACACACACACACACACACACACACACACACACACACACACACACACACACACACACACACACACACACACACACACACACACACACACACCAGTACTGAGATTAAAACCCCTACTTATCTAGTTATTTCTACTATAGTGTTACTTAGTTATTGCATGCACTACAGAGCTTATAGGAGTGATTGGTGTCCAATGGTACTTCTAAGGTGAATGGAAGCAGCAGATCTTGTGAAGTAGGGCAATGTGAATTGCACTGAGTGGGAAGAGTCTCCTAACACTTGGACCTATGGAGACACACAAACAGGTAGATGATGTGATATTATAAACTCAACCTCAGTACTGTTACACAATTGTGCTCACCTTTTATACTGGCATGTGTGACTGTTTACAACTGGTATGCCACTGTCCACAGTAGGACATCACTGTATGCCATTCAGGATATCCATGTGTGTGACTCACTCTGTCTGTGTCCCCGTGTCTCTCTCTCTCTCTCTCTCTCTGTATCACTGTGTCTCAGTTCCCCCACGTCTATGTGTGTGTATGCTTGACATATGTTGTTATCTGTTGCCCATATATACTGTATGTGTGTATCTCTTGCAACAGATGCAGATATATCACATATGGGCCTCCTACAGCTAGCTGAGGGTAATCCTGTCTGGTGTGTGTGTGTGTGTGGGAGGGGGGATAGTTGAGGTGTACATAGCTGTCTGTATGCATGGACATATCTACACAATATAGGCATATATTCTGATGTGGGTTCCAACATGTCCTTTGATTCTCTAAATGTAGAAGCATGCCCAGTGTGACCTTCTATAATTAGGGTGGGACTCCATTCCAGAGATAGGCATACTCCTGTCCAGGGTTTTGTCTGCTACAGCCATACCTCTCAGGAGTACACAGGACGTTCCTGAGGGTACTTGTTTTGTTTAGCAGACATTTTCTGACATATCTGTAGTCTGAAACTGCAATGTATTGTGTCATTACCTAGTGCCAGATATCCTCAGATAATCACTGTGCTTTATCAGAGGAATACTAGTTGTATGATGCATAGAACAATATTATGAGGGCAACTATGTAAATTCTTTCCCTACACGGCCATTTGTGAGGTGCGGCTACAGCCAGTGCAGTAATGACAAACAGCTGTGTAAACAGTCCAGAAACCTGGTGATATACTGCCTGGGGATCTCCTGCTTGTGTGGTATCTTTCTAACTTGAGATGTCATATCCTTGTGTGTGCATACCTCTGACCTGTACATTTTGTGGCAGGTTGTCCAGGTGTTTGGCTAGAGGTTTCATCCTTTCTATGTAAACTTGTGTTTTTATGGCAAGTTAGTTACATATAATTGAAGTGTGATGTTACAAAATAATACAAACATTACTGTTTCAGAATACATAACTTTCAGGCAATTTCTGCTACTGCAAAACCCTTACCCTACCAACCTTCTCATTATGTAAGAGCGATATTTACAACACATGCCTATCATTGTGCCTTTGCTCCACTTTTCTTTCTGCCCTTATCCAGACATCTTGCTGTCAGAGGTTGCGAGTTATGGGTGTGGATACAGAGTGCATTCAACTGTGCAGGTATGTCCATTATTTGTGAAAGCAAACATAAGAAAAAGGATTATTGAGAATGACCACTGGCAACAATGCCACAAAGCACTTATATTCACAAAATCCTTGGAACCTCTGCTACACATCCTTCAAGATGTCACTAATATGTGTAGCCTATTCCACATAGCATTGTGACTTCCAGGTATGTCAATGGCAGAGTAGTGGGTCTCATTGACATGCATAACAGTTGACACTGCAGTTATCTGCACATGGCCTTGTCAAAGGCAGCACTGTACCCAGGGCAGTACAAGATGACTGCCAGGAGAATGTGCTGGCCAGATCCAGACAGTATTAACCACACATACACACAGCTCATTGACCTCTGCATATTGTGGACAGGCAACATGTTTTCATGTGTATTTGTACAGCCTTGCCAATGTGTGCTATCCTGCTACTTCCATGCAAACATATATGTTGCTGCATTTGTGTGGGTATATGGGGGGCACACCTGTCCACTGTATACATTTGCACAGACTGTACTGATATTTACTTTACATTTTGGTTCCATTTACCATACTATTGTGCCCTGTCTTGGGGACTGAAGGCATATCAGTAAAGAGCCCAGGTCAGATTGTACTGGCATACATTTGAGTTTCAGACTTCTTACCCTTCATAGCCTTACTGCAACTGCAGGTCCTGTTGTGCTATCACTGTGTGAGTCTGTAGGGGGGTAATTCAACATTTCTGCCATTTGTGTGCCTTTACCAGACATTTCTCTGTGCTTTTCTACAGCTGACTTGCTATGTGGGTGTGAGGGGTGGTTATGGGACCTCCACCCTGACATCCATTGCTGTGATCTATGACCCCCCCACTTAGATGTCCCCACACATATACTGCAATGGGATTTGTCACATTGGGTGATACTGCATAGTGTGTGGAGGCCAGTTTTCACCAGACATTTCCTGGTGTCCCACATAGCTGTCAGTTGTGTGCTGCTATCCCAGTAGGCCACTCCAGTCTCTTGCATGCATGCATTACCATAGATATGTTAGCAGAACATACTATTCCATTCATTTATTGTTAAGAAGACTGAATTACCTTATATTTGCAGCAATTCTGGGGACGGTGCTTGAGGGCTGCCTACGTTGGATGCACACAGTACACTGCTTATACATGGTAAGTTACAGGTAATGTGATGTATGTGTCATCCATTTTATGTTTGTGTGAGTCAGAGAAAGGTGTCAGTCGCTGTGGTACCTACAGTGTCAGTGTGTGTGCTATGCATTGCCTCTTTGCCAAGGCATGAGCATAATTGGCATACCTCTGTCTGCCTACAGGAGCAGGCTCAGGGGCCTCCTCCTGTGAGTCCCTTTGTCATTGTGGGGACGTTGGTAATGTTGGTGGGCTGTTAGCTATTTCCCTTGCTGTTCCTGCTGCAGCTGTTTCCACGTGATCATATTGTGTAGCATGGTACATACTATGAACATGTGTAGACATGTGGCTAAAGAGTACTGCAAGGTTCCACCAGATATGTCAAGGCAGAGGAACCATGGCTTGAGCATCCCAAACACATGCTCTATAATGATCCTGGTTTGTGTGTGTACCTCATTATAGCATTCTTGTGTTGGTCTGTGTGCATTTCTGATGGGTGTCAACATCCATGGTTCATAGGTTCATAGGTTCATACTAGGCTATCTGCCCGAGGGCATTTACAAGCCCTACAAGCCTAGTTTAGCCTTCGCCACCCCTTTAGTACCCTTTAGTATGGGGAACTATTTGCTGTGCCTGCTGTGCCTCTGTCAGTGACACTGAGGTAATCTGGGGGTATATCTGCGATCTTCCATCCATTGGTCAAGATTTCTCTCCACGCCTTGTGGCTCTGATGGATCTATTTTTTTGAGGTGAAGCATATTCATCAAATCTGGGTTTGACATGGCCTTGTATGTTAGGCAAAGGTCACTTTCAGTCGGGCAGCATAGGACAGATGTTTGAGACCCTTTATCCTTTTGGTGAGGAACTTTTGTGGCCTCTCCAGCTGCTGCCAATCATTGGTCTGATGAGTGATGGATAAGGTGGGCATGTAGAAGGTCTTCGAATGACAGACTACCTATCAAACCTGGTCCCCAGGTCCCTGATAACTTCTTCTGTGCTCAGTGGATTGCCACCTATTTGGTAGCTAGTTCTGAAGGATATCTGTGATGTGTTTTTTTCTCTATATAGCCCAGTTTGCAGTCATCTGCAAACTTTGTCACCCATCTTGTGATGTATGGGTTAACATTTAAGCTGATGAGGCCTTTGACAAAGCCAAACTGGGATGGACAGGGTCCATTATGATCCTCTCCATGGCTTTGCAGATAAGTATAGATATTCTCCTTTTTGGGGGGGGAGAAGTTTGCACTGAACCTGTCAAAAATTGCTTTGGATGATTTTTTGAGAGCTCTTTTTTTTTTTTACTTAGTGTGAGTGTGTCTTACCTTTTAAGGATTTTGCTCTATCTTGTAGCTTCCTCCTTTGTTGTAGAGTTTGTTTATGGCTGGGTCCACCAGACTGGACATTGCCTTATCCATGCAGACTGTGGTCTTTTGATCTGATCACAGTGAGTGAGGGTATTACTCCGTTGAACATTTGTGCTCCATGTCTGTGATGTGATGATCAAGTATTTTTCCCTCTTGTGGGATGGTGACTAGTTGTTCCATGGCATTTGAGTTTATGAATTCCAGGAACTTTGGGTCAATGTCTCTTTTAGTCCAGAGGTACGTCTCAGGTCGCTTTACACCAGCTGGACAATGACTGAGTCTTCCTGGTGGTGGTTGTTTGGGTGTCTGCTTTGGTGGCCTCTGCTGTTTTGGTAGATTTTGAACTAGACAAAAACTTTAAAAGAGATTCTGGGGGACGTGTGACCCGAGAAATGGGGTTTTGCTTTTTGGGGTGCTACTCCAGTGCATAGCCAGCATCCCCCACCAGATGGCAATATGGAATGCCTCCACTGGCAAATTCCTGGTACAGCTGTGACAAATGCCAGATGTGAGAGTCATGATAGCTTCCAGGGCTGGCAGCACACCCATTCATGATAATGCCCTGGGCATTGCATTAGTCCTGACAGTTGATGGAGGGGAATCACTTTCAGTTTATGTAGACCCTACTCTGTTTACTGGGTGGTGCTTTGATGTGGATGTGCATGCAGTCTATGGCACCCACTATCTCTAGGTATTCTGCTACATGGTGGAAGAGACGCATATTGCTGGTCCTCTCCTCACGGGTGTTGGGGAAGTAAATGTGCTCACCGGCATGTGGTAGCATGGCATCCAGTAACTGGTGGAGTACCCTGAATGCAGATGCCTATAAGACCCCATTCATGTCCCCAGTAGGTCTTTGGAAAGTAGCTGTAGCTAGAATTCTTATGGTACACATACCTTGGTATCCACTGGGATGGGTTCCCTTCCGTTGGTTCTAGCTCTGAGTTGAGGCCGGCACAGCTCGGTGATTTGCTGACGTATGTCTCTGTCCATCCTGTAGCTCTCCAATATCTCCAGATCATGTAGCCCCTGGTAGGTTACCCTGGGTCTGAACACTCTTCTCCTCCTCCTTGGTCTGTGGTGGTTGTCAGCATTATCCTCCTCTCTGCCATCAGACTCTAGCACATACTGATGGATCAAAGCAATGGCAGCCCCTAACATTTTATCAGTTAAAATTCCCCCGCATGTATACACCAATGGTGCAGAGTTTGTGGGAAAAAACAGACTATAAGGTGTTTCCATACTTTATACTGTTGTGCTGCAGATGCTGCCTGTATGATTGGCTGACTATGATACATTCCAGCTGCCACCTATATTACTCATGCTTTGATTTGGCCAATGTGAGTGTTAGAGGCATTACTGGTAATTTGTGCATGATTGTCTTTATTCTACTGTTGCCATTTTTTTATTTATTTTTTACTTATATCTCCTATCATTTTCTGCTATGCAGCCACCTGCCAGCTGAATTATTGTGTGATTTACATGGCCCATTGAAAGCTGCAAGAGTCCCATATTAGTGATTTCTACTTCATTTCTCCTTTATTGTGCTGTTGCCCTTTATTTTTTTTTACACCTCCTCCCATTTTCAGCTATGCAGCCTCCTACCACCTGTATTATTGAATGCGTTCAATGACTCATTGTGAGTTGCAGAATCCCATATTGCTGATATGTACTGCATTTCTTTTGTTCTGCTATTTCCTTTCTTTCCTATATCCTTCCTGTTTAAGCACCGGCATGCTGCACAGACCCATTTAGCTAGTGTAAACAGCAAGAAATGTCCCTCCCTTGGGCACAAACATGCTCTTCATTTTAAGAGTATACAGCCTCAGACACACTACCTCACTTAGCTGTGCTTAGCTAAACACAAACCCAGGCAAAGGAGCTCCAATGTGCTTATAGCAACCATGACACACCCCCTTTTCATGTTAGTTGCTCCTCCTATCTACACGGTGGTGTTAGAGCACCTACACGGTTAGGTGCAGTGTGACACTTAGGAGAATTTTGTGATTCAGTATAGGTTCCTCATTAACATACGCCACTGCCTTACTCCATAGTTACTGCACTACACAAGAGCCTCCCCCTTACAACCACTGTTCCCTGCCATTGTTGTGATTCTGCTTGCCATTGACTATAATGGCGAAATGCAGGTTTCCCTTAAAATGGACTTTTCAACTTATTTTTTTTATTTTCCCCATGATCCTGTTTGTGCGGTGCTTCCCTATGCTTAAACAGCCGAGATAGGCCAAAAAAAACCTTTTATTTTTAAAACATTAAACACTTTAACATGCCAATGACCATATATTTGGCCATTGGCATGCCTACAAATTAAGGTATATGCTTTTATTGGAGTTGTCATGGCTCCGTTTCCATTTTTGCAGAAATGTATTCGGCTAGTAGTCAAATTCATTTCTGCAGCTTACACTGTTCCTGCATGGTTACCTACCTGCTTCCTGGATCAATATTTTACCTCATTTGCATAGTTTTCACCAAGAAATGAGGTAATTAGCATCCTGCATGGATTTCCATGCAATAACAGTGTCAACTCGCTTGTGCACATTAATACGGCATGTTCCTGGATCGCTTGCCAGCTACACTGTTCTTGTATGGAAAATAAATGTTTGTGAATCTGGCTGATTGACAATAATTAATGCTTCACCATATGCTATTTGACTATGAATCCCATCAATATGCTGATAAATACATCAAAAACTAAGCATATGAGATTTGGGAGACATAAACTGAAAGGTGAATATTTAGTACAGCACACAGTGATTAAAACTGTAGACTCATTTAAGGACCTGGGTATATGGGTAGATTCAGCTATGAGTTTTTCTAAACATATCTACCAATTAGCTAATGATAGTTATAGAACTATAGGTTGTATAAAAAGATTTATAAAGTCTAGGAAATCAAACATAATGAAGTCATTGTTTGTTAGTTACATTAGACCCAAACTTGAATATAGAATAACAATATGGAAACCCTATAGGAAAACAAGCATTAATAAACTAGAAAGAGTACAGCGTAAATATACTAAGGGCATTCATGGATGTGAAAATCTAAGTTATTATGAAAGACTAAAATATCTGAACTTGTACAGTGTTTCTTACAGATATTTAAGAGGAGATCTTATTCAGGTATATAGGGCATTTAGGGACAACTACCTCTGGGAATGTTTGTGGTTATCAAAAAGTACTAGAAAATCATCAGATAACCTATGTAGAAGATTCTATAGGAACGAGAAGTGTACTAATTGGTTCTCTGACAGATTAGCTGATGCTTGGAAAAGACTACCAAATTACATTAAAGCAAGTACTAGTTTAGATATTTTTAAGAACAGCCTGGACATTTATTATTGGAACAAGTGTTTTGGCATATTGGCAAGCTAGAAGGGCTTTAATGCCCATGCTTGAAGCATTTGTATGTATGTATCATGTATCTTTAAGTCTAAAGGGTTGCTTAATGCATTTTCAATAAATATGAGTTTTAAGGGAAGAGATGTTTACTGTTGTTCATGCTAAGTCTGTTTTCAATGTAAGAGTATTTTACTTAACAAATTACTGTCATTATTTTTATGTATATGAAATAAAAGTTTTAAATGAAATGCAAGTCACTTGAAATATAAAAATATTGATGTATTGATATAAATAGGCTTTTCAATGTCATTTACTGCAAGAAAATAAGAATGACAGAGATGGATTTTGTGTAAGTGTGTATGTTTCTGTGTGTGTGTGTGTGTGTGTGTGTGTGTGTGTGTGTGTGTGTGTGTGTGTGTGTGTGTGTGTGTGTGTGTGTGTGTGTGTGTGTGTGTGTTTTATGTGTGTGTGTGTGTGTGTGTGTGTGTGTGTGTGTGTGTGTGTGTGTGTGTGTGCGTGTGTGTGTGCGTGTGTGTGTGTGTGTGTGTGTGTGTGTGTGTGTGTGTGTGTGTGTGTGTACGTCTGTCTGTTTGTGTGTGATGCCCTATAGAGAATTACCAAATGTGTAGTAGCAGTGACTTTCTACAGGTAGATGCACAGCATAATGAAAACTATAATCAATAAAATGAGAAATAAAAAACATACAGAAACGTTGAAAGAATGAGAATTTTCTCTTTAAACAGCCACGTTGTGAAGATTTGCTTTTCTAGCTTTTAGTCTTTTCCTTATTTTTTGGTTATCATCATGGAACTTATAAACAATGACACTGGTAATTTCCAAACTCTGGACCCCACCCAGTTCGGGTTTGGAAAAGGCAGATCATGTCTCCTAAACCTGATAGACTTCTTTGAAGCAATCACCAAAGCAGTAGATGAGGATAAGGTGGTTCACACAGCCTATCTAGATCTCGCCAAGGATTTCAACACTATCCCCCCCTCTGGAATTATAGATAAACTCACTAAACTAGGTATAAAGCCCTATGTCACAAGATGGGTTGCCAACTGTCTCACTAACAGAACCCACACTGTGAAAGTAGTAGACTTCAAATCCAACTTCAGACGAGTGACAAGTGGAGTACCACAGGGTTCAGTCCTGGGTCCTCTCCTGTTTGGTATCTACTTCTCAGAAGTTCTGGCTAACACAGAAGGTCTTTGACTAACAAAGTTCACAGATGACTGAAGACTAGGAGCCATAACTGAAACTCCTAATGATGTGGACATCCTACAAAAGGGCCTCACTGAGACAGATGCCTGGTGTCAAAGCCATTGCCTCAAGCTCAATGCCAAAAAGTGCACTGTCATCACCTTTGGTAAAAACTCTGTACCCATGAACTACCACATAGGCGGTAGTCTACATAACACTGAAAGTGTGATAAGAGACCTTGGGACACAGGTGGACAGTAGTTTCTCCTTTGATAATCACATCGTCATGGCACACCTCATCACAAAAGGTTTCTCATCCAGGAACAAAGAGGTCATTGTTGCCCTCTATTCTTCACTCATTAGACCCATTATAGAGTACAATGCCCCTTTTGGTATGTACCTCACAAGACATCTACAACAACTAGAAAGGCTGCAGAAATACCTCACAAAGAGGATTACCGGCCTCAAACAGATGTCCTACACAGACCATCTAAAAAAAACTCCGGCTTTACTCCGTCACATATCACCTACTCAGAGGCGATCTCTGCCTAACATACAAAGCTATGTGAAACCCAGAGCTGTTGGACATGCTTCACTTAAAGAAATCCCAATCCCTCCGAGCTACACCCTCTAGGGACCTAAAGCTTGTCACCACAATAAATAGAACATGCCGGAGGGATAGCTTACTGTCCCAGAGACTTCCCATACTCTGGAACAAACTACCTATCTATATCAAACAAAGCTCCCCATTAGCACTTTTCAATAAAAATCTTGATGATTTGATGGGAGATAGGAAATACACCCTGGGGATCACTTCTGTGGCTCTGCTCGACAGGGGCACATGAAAATAATTTTCTTGGGTTGCAAAGCCAGGGTACCTTTTTGGCTAGGCTTATATAGGCCCTAGGGCCAATAGCCTAGTACCTACCTATGAAGCTATGAACCTATGTTTTCTTAATTTATTCAATGGAAAATAGTTGTGACTATATTCTACTGCAATCTGCTATTACCTTTTCAGCTTTCTTCTTTCTTTCTAAGAAGTTATGACTATGTTATTTCTTCTAGTATACTGCAACTTTCAGAAAAGCTTCAGTCTGTCACTTTACCAGCATGAATAGCAAAATGAATCCTTCTCCAAGGCACAGAGAAACAGATCCCTAACTGTAACTGTTTGAATTAGTAGCACTGTCAATGGGCCAGTCAGACAGGAAGAGACACTTGTAAAGAGACCAATGCTTCTGCCTCTCTCGTGGGGAGGATATGGGGAGTGTTTGCTTGTGCACACTTTCAGTGGATAAAGTTATAGTGGCACCCATGGCTTGGGCTTAGGTGTACAGGAAGGCTAGGCCTTGATTACATCATACAGAGAAGCATGGACTACAGCAAGAGAGCCCACTGTATTCTAACCTCTTTAACATGTTATGGGCAATTGCACTGGAAGGTTACTACAGAAAATAGATAAAAAAACAAGGAAATTAAACTAAAGCTAAAGAGCATATAATCTCAGAAAAAGAAAAGACAAGACTATCCCTTCCAAAATGTACTTCTCAATGAATTGAAGTAAGCATTATAACCTTTACATTAAAATGTGTAGAAACTGTCTACCCAATTTGTTGGAAGTACTGAATATTTGGCTGAATTAGTTTCTAGGATTGTGGAATCTGAGACAAAGATTTCGACCTGCAAGGACAATATAAGTGTGTGTGTGTGTGTGTGTGTGTGTGTGTGTGTGTGTGTGTGTGTGTGTGTGTGTGTGTGTGTGTGTGTGTGTGTGTGTGTGTTGTGGGGGCTGGGTATGTAGAAATGCATACATATATTAATGGATCAACTGAAGTTAATTAAAACTTCAGCAGATAGAAGACCTAAATGTTGACAACAGAAGGCTGACAAATGGGTATTTAGGGGATGGCATACTAGTTAAGCTGCTTACCTCCAAGACACAAGGTGCTGGATTTGATTCTTGAAAAGTATGGCTAAATTAAAAATGCCTCCATCAGCCTTGTAATCACCTATAAAAATTAACAATCCTCTGAGTATATTCCAGGACAAAACCTCAGAGCATGCAAATTAAAAAAACAATGTTTTCACCTCAGAGCATGTAAAATAAAAGAATGTTTTTGCCCCCCCCATTCCAGTTAAAACGTATAGCAATTCCAAGGCAACACAATACCAGAGAAAGGGCATATTTCCCACTCCCCAATTATGCTGATCTCATGAAAAAGTCACTCAGATTTCCCGTTGACAAAATGCAACAGGCTGAAAAGCTGCCAACTAAAAGTTCAGTAGACTAACTTTAGGATCACCATATAGTAAGTGTTGTTCATGTCATATATAGTGTATGTCTGAGTGTGTCTGTTAGTGCTGCTGGAAGGTTTTCTCTAAAGGTAAGTGCAGGGCTGGGAGTTAAAGACAGGGACAAAGTTTAGCTTAGGGTTAGCACACGTTAGTAAGGTAAGGTGGTGCAAGAAGGCATCTAGTTGCTTCCTTGGTATGTCACACAAAATAGATGTCTAGCAAATCTAATATGTCACCTCACGTTTGTGGATGAACACTCTAACAGTCAACAGATCGAAGAGGTTCTGAACTGCTACAGCAATTGATCACTGACTTCCCCATTACTCCACCTTAAAATTTGAGGCTTTCAAAAGGACTGGAAAATATTTAGACTAAGAATTCCCGAACAAACTAGGTTGAACACCAAAAGGAAGTCCTTAAATAATATAAGTATTCATAGTCCCACAATTCACATAACAGTGTGGACACTCAGAGAAAAGTACCACAGTGCTTATACGTAAAGTGGCTAAATGCAAGCAAACAACTCTGATTATATAAAGTCTCAGTCCTGCATAGGAACATCCACAGGTGATGGCATAAAACAGTAAAATAGATAAAAAAAATGGTATAATTATGCATAGTGGAAGACATATGTATTTAAAGAATCATTTTTTGGCCACTTTTATTTGCCAAAGTACTCAAACCAACACACACCATCCTAAAATCATTTCAGAAAATGTGTGCTCAGCATTGATCAGCACAACTCTACAACAGTAAATTAAAACACTGTCTGGTTATTGGTTAGATGTGCAATACTCTGCAGACTGATTGCCTAGTATTTACCTGTGAAGCAATTACCTGGTGGGACATACAAGCACAACAGGTAGGCAGAAGGCAA
Organism: Protopterus annectens; assembly: GCF_019279795.1. Taxonomy (NCBI): domain Eukaryota; kingdom Metazoa; phylum Chordata; order Ceratodontiformes; family Protopteridae; genus Protopterus; species Protopterus annectens. Next base: position 1,672,544,098 of record NC_056726.1, on the reverse strand, counting down.
TTGCCTGCTGTAACACTGGTGATGGACCATTCACCTTTCAACCTTTGACTCCAGATGGGGATTACCTTCTTTGTATAAGGAGTAAGATATTTGATGCATATGAGGATGCCAGTGAAATCTTCAGAGGTGCTATAGCCACAGTTATTTTCAGACCACAGCAACAACAGTAGTCATACCATGCGCTCCATGTGATAACAGGTGGATAATTGTATAGGCAATGACACGAGTTTATACATTCGGTAGTAATATGACAGCACGGTGAGGGGAACACCATCCAGCTCATCATCAATGTCTTGTGAACAGCCAGAGCAACTGAATGAAGACACCACCATTTCAGAAATGTGCCCACTGTAACAACAGTTTACAGGGATGCCAGGTGAAGGCACATGTCATAGTTAGCTAATGAGAAACAAAAGGCCTAAGCCACCCAGCACCAGATGTGCTGTGACATAGTTCCAACATGGCCCACTGCCATTGAGAGTGAGTAAGAGATGGTAGAGTGTAACATGGCATATATGAGGAATTTCACCACTACATGCAAAAGATGGAGGCCAGAGACAATGCCATGATGTTCCTCATGCACAGTACAGTGACACACACAGTGGCCATATCCATCTCTATGTACACACTAGTAAAGACTTTTACCTGACTCATAGGTTCATATGTTGTTACTAGGTTAATGATCACTAGATCCTGTACAAGTCAAGCTGCACACTTCAAACCATTTGGGTCCCGAATATCATGGGCTTCAAAATGGTGGTGGGGGGGGGCATGTTAATAGTGAAGTTACAAAGGATTTGCAGGGTGGGTGTTATGGTAATACTTCTCCTATTGACAACCTCTGTCCATAAGGGATATGGGGGCCAGATTGGTGGTAAATATATATATACTGTGATTACAGGTGACACAAAGAAAAAGAAAGCTGTCAGGCCTCATCAGCCTTCCACAACAGTTGCTACACAATCTCAGATGGGTCAACATTATGCAGCACAGTCATATCATTGTCTAGAGGTTCCACTGCATCCAGTAGATCTTGCAATTATAGCAACTTAGCCCCACATAGCAGCACTTGCTCACAATCCATGGTACCATCATGCACACTTTCCTTATTTGACATTGTGTATGACACATTAGGTATGTAAGTCATGTTATAGTCCTCAATCAGTCGAAGGCAGGACTCACCCAACAGTCAATTTTTTTCACAAGGATGTCCATGCACAACTCTTCTCAACATTTGAAGATCAGTGATGACAAAGTGCTAAACAAATAAAAAAAAAATAATCAACTTTTAAAGAGCACTCTCATATACAGTACATCAAAATGTTCCCTTTTATGTGTGCAATTAGTCAGATAATGACAGCGATACAATTATACTGAGCATTTATGCTATACAAATATAATTTAACTACAGTTTATCAGGCACCCTTTTGATTCTTTGGAAAAATTAGAAATATTCCTGTCATACCAATGCGGCAACATGAAAATCTCACCACAGCAATTCAACCGTAAAATCCACAGCTAAGAGTATTATAAACAAAGAGTTTTCAAATCACAGCATGATAGTACAATAAGAAGTAGGCCTAACCAGTATTAACCCTATCAGCAGGCCACCCCAAAGACGAGTTGACACTGCAGCCATGCACCAAAAAGTGAGACACACCAGGAGAGCCAATGAGACAATATGTAACAGTGCAGCCACACACCAGCAAGTGGGAAGTAACAGGAGAAACAAGAAGAAAATATATACATTGCAGCCATGTACCAGTAAGGGGAAAGTACCAGGAGAGACAAGGAAACTATATGTAACACTGCATCCGCACACCAGCAAGTGGGAAGTAACTGGAGAGCCAAAGCAAAAATATATATAACAATGCAGCCACGTGCCAGTACATGGGAAATACCAGAAAAGCCAAGGAGACAATATGTAACAGTGCAGACATGCACCAGTTAGTGGGAAGTACCAGGAGAGCCACTGAAAAAATATATAACACTCCATCCCCATACCACTAAGTAGGAAGTAACAGGAGAACCAAAGAGAAAATATATCACACTGTAGCCACGTGCCAGTATGTGGGAAATACCAGGAAAGTCAAGGAGACAATATATAACAGTGCAGCCACGTACTACTAAGTGGGAAGTACCAGTAGAGCCAAGGAAAAAATATATAACACTGCAGCCACGTACCAGTAAGGGGAAAGTACAAGGAGAGCCATTGAGAAAATAGTTAACACTGCACATGCACGAGAAAGTAAGAAACAATTCCTAATAGATAATCAGAAAAAGAAAAAATGTCTCCTATTCATTGTGGATCCAAATCTCAGCACACTGGTCACTGACCATGCATCTCATGAAAAATAATGCATACGTTATAAAAGGAGACAAAAAGTAATTATAAATATACTGAAATGTAGCCAAGACTGCAGCCACATAATAAATGTTATTTGCATTCAGAAGTTGGAAGTGTAGAACCATTTGAAGCACTCTGCAAAGAAAAACATAGCAACTTTCATGTCAGTCTCACATCTCATTACCATGATAAACAAATTCAGTTCTACTTATCTTGAAACAGGAAAAGCATTTATGCAGGAACTTTGAATACAGGAAGCCATAAAGATCATGTTCAAACCTCTGTCAGAGTGAATGAACACAATCATGTTGCAAGTTTTCCTGAAGCTGAAGACCTCCTGATACCAATTATCACACTAACTAGAATGCAGTGATTACATGTAGCTCAGTAAATGTAAATTAAAATCACCTCATCATTCTGGCTGTTTTAGCTTGCACATCGTTTTCATTCAGCATTGCCACATCAGCGAGCAGACTGTGTATTTGGAATTCAGGCCCACAGAGTAGTACTTCAGTGACAGCAGGCAGCAGGGGACAAAGATATATTCTAACACAATACTCATGTGCATATGTGGGCCTATTCCATCCACCTCACACACTGACACAGAAGTCACAAGCAGGTAGCTGCACCATGTGCAGGAAAAACATAACCAGGTGCAACATGAATCACAAACAGAAATTTCAGAGTTAACTATAACTCCTGCACCTCCAACACTTCCCCAATGCTGAGAGGACTTTCACCCCTCTGCTACTCTCTCTCTCTCTCTCTATATATATATATATATATATATATATATATATATATATATAGCTATACATACATATATCACAAAATGTCCACTGATGCTTCCATTCTAGGCACAAAGATATTCCCTTCTGTCTTGTAACCAATCAGAATAATTTAATAATTAATAATTTAACAATAGTGAAATTAATTATAACTTCTCCATTCAAATTGTGCTTCCCTCTTGTTCCAGCAGCACCTGTTAAAACTCCACTACACTTCAAACACTAGAAATCAAAATTTGTAATCTTTTTTCTCATTTCTCCAGAAATGAATACCACTGTATATCTAGAAAAAGCAAACTGGCTCTGAGTCAAGCAAACAGCTGACCTTCCACTAGGCTCACAATTGTTAATGTTATGTGAACATTCTCTCTCTCTCTCCTTTAACCTCAAAACTAATATGACAACTCCTGCAATCATCCTCAGAAACCTGAATCATACTGACACATTAACACAAATCCTAATTTTCCAAATGACAGGCCTCTGACCATCAGTTCTCAATTCTGGATCCAAAAATATTCAAACCTAAAGACACCTCATCTTACCGAAGGTTCAGTGGACTAATAAAGTCTCATCTACTTGATCAAGCTAAAGTTTTCTGCAACCAAGCAGGCTAAAAACCTAAATCAGTCTTTCCTCTATTCTAACTGCTTTATTAGTTTCCATTGTTTCACTTCTCCCACCTCTATAGACCAGACACATACATACACACACACACACACACACACACACACACACATATATATATATATATATATATATATATATATACATATATATATATATATACACACACATATATATATATATATATATATATATGTATCATCATTCATCATCTTCTTTCGGCTGTTCCCGTTAGGGGTCGCCACAGCGGATCTTCTGTTTCCATTTCTTTCTGTCCTCTGCATCATGCTCATTCACACCAACCGCCTGCATGTCCTCTCTCACCAAATCCATAAACCTTATCTTAGGCCTTCCTCTTTTCCTCTTACCTAGCAGCTGCATCCTTAGCATCCTTTTCCCAATATACCCAGCATCCCTCCTCAGCACATGTCCAAACCAACGCAATCTCGCCTCTCTTGCTTTGTCTCCAAACTGTCCAACCTGAGCTGACCCTCTAATATACTGATTCCTAATCCTGTCCATCCTAGTCACACCCAGTGCAAATCTTAACATCTTTTAACTCTGCCACATCCAGCTCTGACTCCTGCCTTTTCGTCAATGCCACCGTCTCCAACCCATATAACATAGCTGGTCTCACTACCCTCTTGTAGACCTTCCCTTTCACTCTTACTGGTACCCGTCTGTCACAAATCACTCCTGATACTCTTCTCCACCTATTCTACCCTGTCTGTACTCTCTTCTTCACCTCCCTTCCACACTCACCATTACTCTGAACTGTTGATCCCAAGTACTTAAACACATCCACCTTTGCCAACTCTACTCCCTGCATCCTCACCAGTCCACTACCCTCCCTCACATTTACACACATATATTCTGTTTTAGCCCTGCTGACATTCATTCCTCTCCTCTCTAAAGCATATCTCCACCTCTCCAGGGTCTCCTCAACCTGGTCCCTACTCTCACTACATATCACAATGTCATCTGTAAACATCATAGTCCACGGGGCCTCCTGTCTGATCTCATCTGTCAACCTGTCCATCACCACTGCAAATAAGAAAGGGCTCAGAGCTGATCCTTGATGTAATCCCACCTCCACCTTAAACGTATCTGTCACTCCCACTGCAGTCCTCACCAATGTCACACTACCCTCGTACTTATCCTGTACCACTCTTACATACTTCTCTGCCACTCCCGACTTCCTCATACAATACCACAGCTCCTCTATAGGCACCCTGTCATATGCTTTCTCTAAGTCCACAAAGACACAATGCAACTCCTCCTGACCTTCTCTGTATTTCTCCAACAACACTCTCAGAACAAATATTGCATCTGTAGTGCTCTTTCCTGGCATGAAACCATACTACTGATCACTAATCATCACCTCCCTTCTTAACCTAGCTTCCACTACGCTTTCCCATAACTTCAAGCTGTGACTGATCAATTGTATCCCTCTGTAGTTACTGCAGCTCTGCACATCACCCTTATTCTTAAAGATAGGTACCAAAACACTTTTTCTCCACTCCTCAAGCATCCTCTGACTTTCCAAAATTTCATTAAACAATCTGGTTAAAAATTCCACTGCCATTTCACCTAAGCACCTCCATGCTTCCACTGGTATATCATCTGGGCCAACAGCCTTTCCATTCTTCATCCTCTTCTTAGCTGACCTTACTTCCTCCTTGCTAATCTGTTTCACTTCCTGATTCACTATCCCCACATCATCCAACCTTCTTTCTCTCTCATTCTCTTCATTCATCAGCCCTTCAGTGTACTCTTTCCATCTACTCAACACACTTTCCTCACTTGTGAGTACATTTCTCTCACTGTCTTTTATCACCCTTACCTGCTGCACATCTTTCCCAGCTCGGTCCCTCTGTCTAGCCAATCAGTACAGGTCCTCTTCTCCCTCTTTAGTGTCCAATCTCTCATACAACTCTCCATATGCCTTATCCTTAGCCTTTGCCACCTCTCTCTTTCCCATGCGTCTAGCTCCTTATACTCATGTCTACTTTCTTCATCTCTTTGACAATCCCACTTCTTCTTCACCAGCCTCTTCCTCTGTATACTCTCCTGCACTTCCTCATTCCACCACCAGGTATCCTTGTCCTCCTTCCTCTGTCCAGAGGTCACACCAAGCTCCTTTCTAGCAGTCTCCCTTACTAACTCTGCTGTAGTTACCCAGCTATTCGGTAACCCTTCACTGCCTCCCAGTGCCTGTCTTAACTTTTCCCTGAACTCCACCTCACAATCACCCTTGTTTAACTTCTACCATTTAATCCTCGGCACTGCTTTCACACTCCTCCTCCTCTTTTGATCACCAGCGTCATCCTACAGACCACCAATCTATGCTGCTTAACTACACTTTCCCCTGTCACCACTTTACAGTCTCCAATCTCCTTCAGACTGGCCCTCTTACATAGGATATAATCCACTTGTGTGCATCTTCCTCCACTCTTGTACATCACCCTATGCTCCTCCCTCTTCTTAAAATACGTATTCACCACAGCCATGTCCATCCTTTTTGCAAAATCCACAGTCGCCTGACCTTCTGCATTCCTCTCCTTAACACCATACCTACCCATCACTTCTTCATCTCCTCTGTTCACTTCACCAACATGCCCATTGAGGTCCACTCCAATCACTAGTCTCTCACCCTTGGGTACACTCACCACCACTTCATCCAACTCACTCAAAAATTTTTTTTTCTCATCCATCACACACCCAACTTGTGGAGCATATGCACTAACAACATTCATCATTACACCATCAATTTCAAGCTTCATAAACATCACTCTATCAGACACTCTCTTCACCTCCAAAACACTCTTGACATACTGTTCCTTTAGGATAACCCCTACCCCATTTCTCCTGCCATCCACACCATGACAGAACAATTTGAACCTGCCTCCTATACACCTGGCCTTACTTCCCTTCCATCTGGTCTCTTGCACGCACAATATATCAACCTTCCTTCTCTCCATCATATCAGCTAGCTCTCTCCCTACACCAGTCATACTGCCAACATTCAAAGTTCCTACCCTCACTACTACACTCCTAACCTTCCACCTTTCTTCCTGCCTCCAGGCATGCCTTTCCCCTCCTCTTCTCCTTCGGCCAACATTAGCCCAATTTCCACCAGCACCCTGTTGGCTAACAGTACTGGTGGCGGTCGTTGTTAACCTGGGCCTCGACCGATCCTGTATGAAAATATGAAATGTTCTCTGCATAAGTAATTTGGCAGAGGTTTTACGCCAGATGCCCTTCCTGACACAACCCTCCCCATTTATCTGGGCTTGGGACCGGCACAAAGAAATGCATAGTGTTCTAACTTCCTAAGTGTAAAGCAAACTTTTGTACTTAATGTATATTGATATCCATGTAATGTTATGCTCTTAACTTTACAGATTTATGTAGTTTTGTGTTCTTAGCATTGCACATTCTGTATTTCATTCACTGTTGCTTCATGTTTTACTTACCTCACATACTCTGGATCAGTGGCCATGTTGTTGACCCTGGGTTGAAATTGGTCAGAACCAATACCTACTCTAGCCTGATTAACAAAATCACTCAATCAGGCTTTACTGGAAAGGCTCACCGGGATTCTTCTACAGTTTGCTGTGATGGAAAGGGTAGTTTGCTTTTTATTTGTTCTGTTTTGTATTACTTTATTGCCTTTTCTATTTTGTATAATGTGATTTGTTTTCTTTACACTGTGTTTTACTTGTATTCTGCTTTTAACTGCATATTAAAACTTGAAAAGAGACCACAGCCTGTCTCTTGTGAGTCAGACAGAAATTAGAAGAGGCCAGTTAAGGAGTCACACATAAGTTACAACAGATCAGCTAATGTGAATCATCTGTGAACTGAGGGGGTGAAGCTAGGAACAAAACCTTCTATTTAATTGGTAAAATAAAGCATTTCAGAGCTTTACTGGAAAGGCTCACCCAGATTCTGCTACAGTTTGCCGTAAGGGAAAGGTTAGTTGTTTTTTTATTTGTTGTGTTTTGTATTACTTTATTGCCTTTTTCTATTTTGTATACAGTGGTTTCTTTTCTGTACACTGTGTTTTACTTGTATTCTGCTTTTAACTGCATACTAAAACTTGAAAAGAGACCATAGCTTGTCTCTTCTGAGTCAGACCGAAATTAGAAGAGGTCAGTTAAGGAGTCACACATATGTTACAACAGGTCAGCTAAGATTAATCATCTGTGAACTGAGGGGGTGGAGCTAGAAACTAAACCTTCTATTTAAGGGGTAAAATAAAACATTTCAGAGATTTACTGAAAAGGCTCACCCAGATTCTGCTACAGTTTGCTGTGAGGGAAATGTTAGTTTGCTATTTATTTGTTGTGTTTTGTATTACTTTATTGCCTTTTTCTATTTCGTATACTGTGATTTGTTTTCATAACACTGTGTTTTACTTTTATTCTGTTTTTAACTGCCTACTAAAACTTGAAAAGAGACCACAGCCTGCCTCTTGTGAGTCAGACAGAAATTAGAAGAGGTCAGTTAAGGAGTCACAGATAATTTGCAATAGGTTAGCTAAGGTTAATCCTCTGTGAACTGAGGGGGTGGAACTAGGAACTAAACCTTTTATTTAAGGGGTAAAATAAAACATTACAAAACACAAATCCAAAAGCAGCTGGGGATGAAGCTCTCTCAACAAAGCAAAATGCAATCACAAAAGTCCAAAATGGGAGTAAACAAGCACAGCTCTCTTGATAATAAATAATAGACAAAAAAAAAATTTTATTCAGGTACAAACTAGTGAGCGCTTCCGTGCCTCCTGGCACTTCTTCTTCTTTTTTTTTTTAAATAAAACAGTTCAGAGCTTTACTGGAAATGCTCATCCAGATTCTGCCACAGTTTGCAGAATCTGGAAAGGTTCATTTGCTTTTTATTTGTTGCTTTTTTTGCATTACTTTATTGCCTTTTTTTATTTTGTACACTGTGATTTGTTTTGTTTACACCGAGCTTTACTTGTATTCTGCTTTTAACTGCCTATTAAAACTTGAAAAGAGACCACAGCCTGTCTCTTGTGAGTCAGACAAAAATTAGAAGAGGTCAGTTAAGGAGTCACACATAAGTTACAACAGTTCAGCTCAGGTTAATCATCTGTGAACTCAGGGGGTGGAGCTAGGAACTAAACCTTCTATTTAAGGGGTAAAATAAAACATTTCAGAGATTTACTGGAAAGTCTCACTCCGATTCTGCTGTAGTTTACTGTAAGGGAAAGGTTCATTTGCTTTTTATTTGTTGTGTTCTTTGCATTATTTTATTGACTATTTCTATTTTGTATACTGTGAAGTCATGGGAAAGAGTAGTGGAAGCTAGGTTAAGAAGGGACATGATGATTAGTGATCAGCAGTATGGTTTCATGCCAGGAAAGAGCACTACAGATGCAATGTTTGCTCTGTGAGTGTTGATAGAGAAGTACAGAGAAGGTCAGAAGGAGTTGCATTGTGTCTTTGTAGACTTAGAGAAAGCATATGACAGGGTGCATAGAGAGGAGTTGTGGTATTGTATGAGGAAGTTGGGAGTGTTATAGAAGTATCTAAGAGTCGTACAGGATATGCACTAGGGTAGTGTGACAGTGGTAAGATCTGCAGTGGGAGTGATGGATGCATTTAAGGTGGAAGTGGGATTACATCAAGGATCAGCTTTGAGCCCTTTTTTATTTGCAATGGTGATGGACAGGTTGACAGACGAGATCAGACAGGAGTCCCCATGAACTATGATGTTTGCAGATGACATTGTGATCTATAGTGAGAGTAGGGAACAGGTGGAGGAGACCCTGGAGAGATGGAGATATGCTCTAGAGAGAAGAGAAATGAAGGTCAGCAAGACTAAGACAGAATATATGTATGTGAATGAGAGGGAGGATAGAGGAATGGTGAAGATGCAAGGAGTAGAGGTGGCAAAGGTGGATGAGTTTAAATACTTAGGATCAATAGTTCTGAGTAATGGTGAGTGTGGAAGAGAGGTGAAGAAGAGAGTACAGGCAAGATGGAGTGGGTGGAGAAGAGTGTCAGGAGTGATTTGTGATGTATGAGTACCAGTAAGAGTGAAAGAGAAGGTCTACATGAGGGTAGTGAGACCAGCTGTGTTATATGGGGTGGAGACAGTGGCATTGACAAAAAGGCAGGAGTTAGAGCTGGATGTGTCAGAGTTAAAGATGTTAAGATCTGCACTGGGTGTTATGAGGGTGGACATGATTAGGAATAAGTATATTAGAGGGTCAGCCCAGGCTGGAAGGTTTGGAGACAAAGTCAGAGAGGCAAGAATACCTTGGTTTTGACATGTGCTGAGGAGGGATGCTGAGTATACTGGGAAAAAGATGCTAAGGATGAAGCTGCCAGGTAACAGGAAAAGAGGAAGGCCTAAGATAAGATTTATGGATGTGGTGAGAGAGAACATGCAAGTGGTTGGTGTGACAGAGCAAGATGCAGAGGACAGGAAGAAATGGAAACAGATGATTTGCTGTGGCGACCCCTAACGGGAACAGCCAAAAGAAGATGATGATGATACCATGATTTGTTTTGTTTACACTGAGTTTTACTTGTATTCTGCTTTTAACTGCATACTAAAACTTGAAAAGAGACCACAGCCTGTCTCTTGTGAGTCAAACAGAAATTAGATGACGTCAGTCAAGGAGTCAGACACAAGTTACAACAGGGCAGCTAAGGTTAACCATCTGTGAACTGAGGGGGTGGAGCTAGGAACTAAATCTTCTATTTAAGGAGTAAAGTAAAACATTTTAGAGCTTTACTGGAAAGGCTCACCAACATTCTGCTGTAGTTTGCTGTGTCAGAAAGGTTAGTTTGCTTTTTATTTGCTGTGTTTTGTATTACTTTATTGCCTTTTTCTATTTTGTATACTGTGATTTGTTTTTTTACACTGTGTTTTACTTGTATTCTGCTTTTAACTGCATACTAAAACATGAAAAGAGACAACAGCCTGTCTCTTGTGAATCAGACAGAAATTAGAACAGGTCAATTAAGGAGTCACACATAAGTTACAACAGGTCAGCTAAGGTTAATCATCTGTGAACTGAGGGGGTAGAGCTAGGAACTAAACCTTCTATTCAAGGGGTAAAATAAAACATTTTAGAGATTTGCTGGAAAGGCTCACCCAGATTTAGCTACAGTTTGCGGTGAGGGAAAGGTTAGTTTGCTTTTTATTTGTTGTGTTTTGTATTGCTTTATTGCCTTTTTCTATTTTGTATACTGTGATTTGTTTTGTTTATACTGAGTTTTACTTTTATTCTGCTTTTAACTGCATACTAAAACTTGAAATGAGACCACAGTCTGTCTCTTGTGAGTCAGACAGAAATTAGAAGAAGTCAATTAAGGAGTTACACATAAGTTACAACAGATCAGCTAAGGTTAATCATCTGTGAACTGAGGGGGTGGAGCTAGGGACTAAACCTTCTGTTTAAGGGATAAAATAAAACATTTCAGAGCTTTACTGGAAAGGCTCACCCAGATTCTATTACAGTTTGCTGTGAAGGAAAAGTTTGTTTGCTTTTTATTTGTTTGGTTTTGTATTAATTTATTGCCTTTTTTCCATTTTGTATACTGTGATTTGTTTTCTTTCCACTGTGTTTTACTTGTATTCTCCTTTTAACTGCATACTATAACTTGAAAAGAGACCACAGCCTGTTTCTTGTGAGTCAGACATAATTTTTTCCCCAGCATCCCACCTGGATACTGTTGTGTTCTTAAACAACAATGTCTTTATAGTGGCCTGCCCCTTATGTTCATTTGACCATATATCTCATTTCCTCTATGCTTTTCCTGGCTGGTGTGAGTAAGCACAAAAATTATCATTTTGTGAAATAACTCCCCTTCACCTATTTAAATTTATTGGCCATCCCATTGTATTCCATAGTACCAGAATACAAAAGTGACCAGCCCCTTTCAATCTATATTGCTGTTTTAAAAATAGTGACTCTCCACTAAAACTTAACTTTTAGACAGGTAAAACTTCAGTTACCTACTTTCTCATCTATCTCCTCTAGTGCACACTGCAGTGTTTAGGATACACTTTTTTTTTCATCTTACCTTTAAGCATCTATTGGAAGACCACCAGTTATTGTAGAGCCCACATTCTGCCTCTCAGTAGTCAACTTGGGATTAGTGCTTCTGTTTTCTCCTTGTGAAAGAAGGAGTGTAGTTACATTATTTCCTGGAGACTGCTAGTCACCAGAAAGCTTAATAACTGCTTTATAGGTGACAGCTTAGAATCTGTGCTTATATTCTGATCCTAGTGAGAGTAGGAGTAGAATCCATTGATTCCTTACTCTTTCTGGTTGGAAAGTGAGTGTGCTTAACATACCTGAATGGTCTGGTTGCTATTTAAGGTATCTACCAGAAAAAGGCTACAAGCCTGCAGACCCTTGCATCATCTGGGACAAGACTGTGGATCACCAAATAGGCTGTGACCTGCTTCTCTTCTTGGGATTGGTGCTAAAACTAGCTAATTTTAGCTGGAAATAGCACATTTTTTAGTTTCAGCACTCAAAATGGTTTCCTTGTGCTCAGCACTTGCTCCAAATTCGTTGTAAGTACTAAATAAACTGCAAATTACTACAGCACTCGACTTTCCTCACTTTCAAGAGGAAAACAGTTTTTAGTACTTCAATTAATAAGCACCTATCCAGGCATGTCCATGAGTCAGCTCCCGGTGTTTTCTCCAGTCCATCTGATGAATCTGGGCATCTTGGGGCAATGTAGCAATTGCTTATGTACACTGACAACCCTTTTCTCCTAACACCCAACACTACAACCTGTGAGATATGCAATTATATAGCCAAACTGGAAGTCAAGCTCTCTCCAGCCAAGACTGGACTAGACAGTCAAGAGGAGAAGGCTAACATCTGCATCACACCACACTCAACACATAGCCCTTCAAAACCCACACTACCAAAATCCACACATAGAAACACAACACACACACACACATTCATAGAGGCTTTCAATAAATATTTTTCCAAGCAAGAGAGACCTCCAAAGCTGAAATACAGACAACCACCACCCCCAACACTACCCAAATGACACATAGCTCACAAAATCAGTGTGCCACTCAAACTCAGCCCATAAGGCAAAACAACATACCCAACACACTAGTCATAGGTGACTCTATAGTCAGGCACACATGTCCCACTCACCAGAATAAACAAAGAGAAAGTTACTGTCAGCACCCTGTCAGGTGCCAGAATTTGCCACATGATGCACGCACTCAGGTCACTCCACAACAAGTACAAATATGACTCTGTCCTTGACCATGTTGGTGTGAATGACCTGAGACTTACCTCCCTGGACTACTTGAAAAGAGACATGGAGGAGTTCTCAGATCTTGCAGCCCAGACAGGTATGACCCTAGCCCTGAGTAGCATCCTGCCATTGCCCAGAATTATATCACAGTACAAGGACAAAATGAGTGACTTCAACAATTGGCTAAGCTTCTGATGTCATTCTATGGGGATCCAGTATCTATCTGCCTGGGAAAACATGGTCGTCAGACCACAATGCTTTGCCAGAGATGGCCTGCACCTGTCACCCCTGGGATTCCGGATACTGGCTAAGGCTCTTGCCACCCCTATAGTGCCTTTTTTAGGCAAGATTCAAATGCTAAATTCACCACAGTAACAGGTACAAGCAAGCAAACTCTAAAGGTAATGCTACTCAATGCAAGAATTCTAAACTTCAAAATGCACTCCCTCAAGGCACTCCTCAAAATGGAGAACATCAACATCTGTGCAGTGACAGAGACCTGGTTCAAGACTCCAGAGGGCACCCCTGCATTACCAGGCTATAATTCATACCAACCTTTTGGCCACCAAACCTGGACCAAAACACTAAAGGCAGAGGCGTGTCCATATTCATTAAGGATATCCACACCTCCAACTGGCTCACTGGCAGAACCCACACAGCAAAGGTTGCTGACTCCAAGTCTGACTTCAGACCAGTGATGAGTGGAATAACACAGGGTTTGGTCCCAGGTCATCTCCTGTTTGGCATCTACTTCTCTGAAGTGCAGGCCAACACAGAAGGTCTTTGACTAACAAAGTTTGCAGATGACTGCAAAATCGGAGCCATAATAGAATCACCTAATGATGTAGACATTCTACAAAAGGGCTTCACAGAGACAGATGCTTGGTGTCAAAGTCAAGGCCTCAAGCTCAATGCCAAGAAGTGCATTGTCATCCCCTTTGGTAAAAACTTGGTACCTATGAACTACCACATAGGCAGTAGCTCACTAAGCACTGAAAGTGTGATAAGAGACCTCGGGAAACAGGTAGACAGTAGCCTTTCCTTTGATAACCACATCACCACAGTAGTCAGGAAATCCTTCTACATGGGACCAGACGGTGTCCCAAGAAGAGCTAAACCCAAACATAAAACTACTGTTCAATCTCAACCTTACTACAGGATATGTACCCAAAGAGTGGCGTACACAACAGTGGTCGCTCTCAACAAAGGTGGTGCCTCAACGGATCCTGGAAACTATCACCCCATAAACCTGACTAGCTTGGTCTGCAAAGCTATGGAAAGGATCATCATGAACCTCATAAATAAAGATATTGGGGACCTACAGACACTGGATCCTACCCAGTTTGGCTTTGTTAAGGGCAGATCCTGCCTCTTAAACCTGGTTGATTTCTTTGAAACAGTCACTAAGGCCATTGACGAGGGGAAGGTGGTCCACCCAGCCTACCTGGACCTCGCAAAAGCCTTCGATACAATACCCCACTCGGGCATTATAGATAAGCTCACCAGCTTAAATATAAACCCCTATGTCACTAGATGGATTGCAAACTGGCTCAAGGACAGAACCCACATGGTTAGAATTGCTGGAGCCATGTCAGACTCCAAACCAGTTACAAGTGGCGTCCCACAAGGCTCAGTCCTGGGACCTCTCTTGTTCGGTATATATTTCTCGGAGGTACAGGTCAACATGGAAGGACTGTGGCTGACCAAGTTTGCAGATGACTGCAAACTGGGCACCATAATCGACACTCCAGCCGACACAAGCATCCTCCAAAGGGGCCTCATAGAAACAGACAACTGGTGCCAGAGCCATGGCCTCAAGCTAAACGCCAAAAAGTGTATAGTCATCCCTTTTGGCAAAAACAAAGTGCCCACAAATTACCACATAGGTGGTAATCCATTAAGTACAGAAGAAGTAATTAGGGACCTGGGGACCCAAGTTGATAGCAATCTCTCATTTGACAACCACGTGGCCAAAGTGGTTAGAAAAACATTTTATATAGCCCACCTAATCATGAAGGGATTCACATCTAGATCAGGGGAGGTCATCGTGCCTCTTTACTCATCCCTCATCAGGCCCATAATTGAGTACAATGCCCCTTTTGGGATGTACCTTACCAGACACCTGCAGCAACTGGAAAGACCCCAAAAGTACCTCACCAGGAGGATCAACGGGCTCAAACAGATGCCATATGCTGCCTGGTTAAAGAAACTCCAGCTCTACTCAATGGCATACCGCCTGCTCAGAGGCAATCTGTGCCTGACGTATAAAGCCATGTCCAATCTGGAATTAATGGACATGCTGCACCTCAGAAAATCCAAATCCCATCGAGCTACGCGCTCGAGAGACTTGAACCTCAGCACTGAAATAAATAGGACATGCTGGAGGGACAGATTCATAACCCAGAGGCTCCTTTCACTCTGGAATAAAATCCCATTGCAGGTTAGGCAGAGTCCCTCATTGACTCTCTTCAAGAGGAATCTTGATGAGTGGATGGGAGATCATAGGTATACCCCGGGTATCACTTCTGTGTCACTGTTAGACAGAGGCACAGTATACTAACCTCGAAAAAGGGCATAGCAAAATTATTTTAAAATGGGTGGCAAAAGCCAAACACACTCTGGCTAGGCTTATAAATGCCCTAGGGCAGATAGCCTCGTATGAACCTATGAACCTATGAACCTATGAACATGGCCCACCTTATCATAAAAGACTTCTCTTCTAGAAAAAAGGAGATCATTGTCCCTCTCTATTTATCCCTCATCAGACCCATTATAGAGTACAATGCCCCATTTGGCATGTATCTCACAAGATATGTACAACAATTGGAAAGGCCACAGAAATACCTCACAAAGAGGATTACTGGCCTCAAACAGATGCCATACACAGACCATCACAAAAACCTCCAGCTCTACTCCATTACATATCGCCTACTGAGAGATGATCTCTGCCTAACATACAAAGCTATGTCAAACCCAGAGCTGTTGGACATGCTACACTTAAAGACATCCCAATCTATCCAAACCACTTGCTCCAGGGACCTAAACCTTGTCATCACAATAAACAGAACATGCTGGAGGGATATATTCCTGTCCCAGAGACTTCCCATACTCTGGAACAAACTACCCATTCATGTGAAGCAAAGCTCCTCCTTGGCCCTCTTTAAGAAATATCTTGACGACTAGATGGGAAATAGAAAATTCATGCTGGGCATCACTTCTGCGGCACTACTTAACAGGGGCACAGAAAAATTATTTTCTTGGGTGGCGAAAGCCAGGCAACCTTTTTGGCTAGGCTTATATAGTCCCCAGCGCCAGTAGCTTAGTACCTACCTATGAATCTATAAGCAATCAATCAATCAATCAATCAATAAACCTGGTATGTGAAATGTCTGTTTGTAATATAGCTCTGGAACCAGACAGTGTAATCAGGGATGATGCCTATTTCAGACATGTAGAGAATGAGGGAGAGGTAGTTTATTAGGCTGAAGGCTCTGCTAAGATCTATGTTCTGATGAAGTCTGTGTAGACGAAAGCAAATAAAAAGTTTTCTACACTTATCCATTGGTTGCTCTTAGTTTGAGTCTCTTCTGAGCTGCTTTGGTGGAATTCTTGTTTTAAAATGTTTCTGAGTATTTTTTTACTTTCTGAGGGCTTTTTTAGTTTTAAGATCTATGAAAATGCATGCAACTAGCATTAACTGATACGAGAGTGTCATCTATGTGTCCATATGGCCGACAAACTTTTTAAGTTGGATGTAGACATTTTGTTTCAAAGATCTTGCACAAGGTTGGAAGAATAGAAATGGAGCAATAGTGGGATGGGAATGTGGGATGTTTTTTGTTGTTTAGGCAGTTGTTTTACTAAGTTTTCCAGATATTGGGCCTGGTACTGGTACTGAGACAGAGATTAAAGATGTGTTGTAGAGTTTTACAACATGGCCTTAACAGTGATAAACAAACCAGCAATGGGGGCTGTTGATACCTGGAAATCCATAGTTACATTTTTTCAGTAGTGGTATGATATATTTAGATGTGACCCATTTGAAATGGAAGAGAGAAAGATATTCATTAGTGGTGAGAGGGGTATCTGGATGGGGGTATCTGACACAGATGTAGAGGTCACAGAAGTGTTGCTGGAAATCATCTGCTGACAGGGAAGAGGAAGTAGTTTGATTTGAGTGAGGAAGGCTGCATCCAGTGAGGTTGTTTTCTTTCCAAAGGGTGAGGTTCTTTAAATCTGGGCTTCCAAATGTGCCGTGATTTATCTCTGTATCAGAAGAGGGATTTTGATTCAAGGGTTAACCAATTTTTTTTTTGGTTAGCATTGGACAGTTTACAGATTAAGGGAAAGTATTAGTCTTGCAGGGAGGTGAGAATGTTTATAAGGAGTTGATTGTCTTTGTTTGAATCAGTGAGGGGAAGTGATAAAAGTAGTAATTTTTTTATGTTAGTATTAGATTTTGATGTGGAAGTGATTCACTTGGGGCTGATCTTAGGAGTTAGGCAAAGGGTGTGAAAGCATATGCGCAGTGACATGGATGAAACATTTGAAAAGACTAACGCAGTATTTGCATGCTAAACTTATACATAAAGGAATACTGTGCCAGAACAGGCACAATCTTTCCACACATGCTTTGCTTTAACCACAAGTACTGATCAACACCCCCTGTAACACCAAGAATAGTGCAAATATAATGTCAGAGATAGCTGAAAAAGAAAAATGAGACATAAATGATATATATATATATATATATAAATACATATATATATATATATATATATATATATATATGTATTTATATATATATATATATATATATATATGTATTTATATATATATATATATATATATATATATATATATTGTTTACCATCCATCCCCAATAACATTATTCTAATAAGATGGTGACCTAAAGAAAATGCAGCTTAGAATGCCTTATTATATAATTTATAATCAGACTGAAAGTTACATGTGGTGCATCCTTGGCTGTTCTTCATCCAATCTCTAAAAATATAATGTCAGCTGAATCATACTCCATCTAATCAGATAATCAAACATCCTAACACCCAAATGGAAAGACCAGTCTACCCTGGTCAGATATCAACTATTTTAAAGCACTGCTCAGGACTTCAGGTGAGCATTATAATCTGGAAATGAAGACCAATAATACAGAAGACAGTACGTGACAATCAATCCATTTACCACATGTATCCCAAGCAAGCCCTATCACCTAGCATCACTCTCTTCAAGGACATTTAAGAGAGACTTGTACCACAATAGAAAATAATCCAGTGATGCACACTCAGCTGCATGACTCTCACCACTGCTGTTATATGTATCATGCTCCTTACCCACCTATGTCCCCACTGCTGTTACATGTATCATGCTCCTTATCCACCTATGTCACCACTGCTGTTATATGTACCATGCTCATTATCCACCTATGTCACCACTGCTGTTACATGTATCATGCTCTTTATCCACCTATGTCCCCACTGCTATTACATGAATCATGCTCCTTATCCACCTATGCCACCACTGCTGTTATATGTACCATGCTCCTTATCCACCTATGTCACCACTGCTGTTACATGTATCATGCTCCTTATCCACATATGTCACCACTGCTGTTACATGTATCATGCTCCTTATCCACATATGTCACCACTGCTGTTATATGTATCATGCTTCTTATCCACCTATGTAACATCTCCCCTGTTTACGCTATGGCAAGCCATACTGGACATGAAGCACAAGTTGAATGTATACAGCAAAAGACAAATAATTGAGGTATTACAACCTTGCATTGTCTCACTAATACTACTCCAAACCATTGATATCATCCTAAACACCATAAACATATAAAGAAAAGATAGTAAATACAGTCCATGCCTTGAATATATCTTAGAGTGATGTTTCCAGTTTGCTTGCACTGGTATCTGCTTCTAGGGAAGACAGCCATGTGTAATGGCATATGCCTTTTTCAGATAAAATATTTAAACCTGAATTTGATCACTGGTGTTGCTAAGTTACAAATCCACTCTTACATGCTCCCATCTGCTGCTGAGAAGTTTTAATAATTTAGCACTGTTCTGGTCCCCAGTAGTAGCTCTTGGATATCATGCCTTCTCCCAGCAATTTAAAAATAGGTTTAGGCTAAGAACCCAATGAGCTCACTCAGTGATATACTTTGAACACGAACAGAAATACCTCACAAAGAGGAATACCAGCCTCAAACAGATGCCCTACGCAGACCATCTTAAAAAACTGCAGCTTTACTCTGTCGCATATCGCCTACTCAGAGGTGATCTCTGCCTAACACACAAAGCTATGTCAAACCCAGAGCTTTTGGAAATGCTCCACTTAAAGAAATCCCAATCCCTCTGAGCTACACACTCTAGGGACCTAAACCTTTTCACCACAATAAACAGAACATGCTGGAGGGATAGATTCCTGTCCCAGAGACTTCCCATACTCTGAAACAAACTACCTATCTATATCAAACAAAGCTCCTCATTAGCACTCTTCAAGAAAAATCTTCATGATTGGACGGGATATAGGAAATTCACCCAGGGGATCACTTCTGTGGCTCTGCTTGATAGTGGCACAGGAAAATAATTTTCTTGGGTGGCGAAAGCCAGGGTACCTTTTGGCTAGGCTTATATAGGTCCTAGGGCCAATAGTCTAGTACCTACCTATGAACCTATGAAGAATTGTTTCTATTTTTAAGAAAAAAAATCTATAAAACTGAATAATAATGTCAGTTTTTCTGTCTTCAGGTAAGCCAAGGAGTAATATTTATTTCCTCCTAGAAGTGTTACTTAAGATGATCTGCTAAGTTAAAAGTGTTTATGTCATTCTTTCAAAGTGTGCATTTCAGTATCCATTTTAGTTGCCTGTTGAACTTAAAAAGCTACATTGCTTCTTAAAACAAATGTGATAGATTTGGCTTCTTCATGTCCTGATTTCACATTTATTGGCTTTGCATTTAGTGTGGTGGAAAAACATGTCAACGTCTGTGGATTTCCTCCAAAAATCTTTGTTCTGAAGGAGTCACTAAGATAGCTATCTTTTTGTTTATTTTAACATTTCTGTTTTTTTATCCTCCTCAAGATCAGACTTCCTGACATTATCTCCAGCCTGACACTGCTATTTTGCAAAGAGCTCCTCATTCAAGCTATGTGGAGATTGTGAGGATGAGAATCTTGCAACACAAAAGAGACTTATGAGGTTGTATAGAAGACATAAAGCAAGTGCAAGCTAACAAGGCTAACAAGGATGATGGAACAGGTTACATTTTAATCTTATATATATATATATATATATATATATATATATATATAGATATATATATATATATATATATATATATATATATATATATATATATATATATATATATAGTATATATATATATATATATATATATATATATAGATACACACTTTAAAAAGAGAAAGTTTCAAAATGTGCCACTTAGAAATCTAAAGTAGATGTGAACGCATACGGTAACAATTTTCATTCAAATTGTTCAGACTTGAATTCCTGCATGTTCCTATTAACTAACACAAGAATATCTCATCACAAAGAAAACTAATAGTCATAAAGTAAATTGAACCTACATTAATAACTAAGCCACATCTTAATTTGTTAATAATTTGTTTACTTGGATAACTAATGAATATGCTTTGGTTCAGATATAAAAATATTTCTGTTTGGTTATAAAGGCTCAGAATGTACAAATGATGAAACAGTAAATATACTGTGGTGAAAACTTTTGAAAATTGTATCAGAGAACAAGGCTAATATGTAAATATAAATACTAGCAGGGTATTTTGGCACAGGCACTATTGCAAGTTGTGATTATGTATAGATGTGGATTTAACAGAACCTTCTTCGTCTGCCCTTTGTAGCACCAAATTTGATAGTTTCCTTATCTCATCCAAATAAGTGACATCGTTGGATACTAACCATGACAACTTAACTAGCTGACCTTTGATCACATTCGTCTTCATGTGTAATAGATTATTATTGTAATTATGGAAGTAATTAATGGAAAAGTACAGTTGTGTAAGTTGAACTTACCATAACACTAGATGCTAGAATGATCACTGCTGCAGTAGTCTTAGCTATATGGGTGATATCCTGCCAGGGATATAACAGCCCACCAGCTTCCAACGCTTCATTGCAGATTCCATACACCCAGACCATCAAGCAGCTCAAGCTTAGTTGACTAAAAGTAAAGTTCAGAGCTTTCCTGCCAGCAGAGAGAGAGGGGAGTTGAGCCCTGAAAGGACAATGCTAGAAATAACAAAAAATAAATATCCACACCCTGGCATAAAAATCACAACAAAAAACAAAGGGGATGGAGGGAGGGAGCGGCTACTGCAGCAGTGATCATTTGAACATCTACTGTTATGGTAAGTTCAGCTTACACAATTGTACAACATTCTTCATTTCAAACACTGTTGCAAGTAGCCTTAGTTATATGGGTAGATTACTATAGCTAACTATATTTGGAAGGTGGAAGGAGAAGAATCCAGTAGCACCAGGAGAATGATCCTAGCAAAGCATGATCTAGACCTAGAGAAAGAATTAAGCTTAAAGAGCATTGTAAAAGTATATACAGAGGAACACGTTTCAGCTTCTAGAATGCTTCTAGAATCCAACCTTTTCCAAAAAGCCATAGGAGAAGCCATGGTCTTTGTAGATTTGTCACGGTGAGTATAGCAAAAGATGATAGCCTTAGACAACCATTTGGTACACAGACTGCCCCTTCTTGACAGAAAAAAGGAAAAACAACCACAATCATGTACCGATAACACTTAATATACAAAGCTTTCAGGTAGCCTAAACCCTTCCTCAGTGCTAAAAACAATACAATAACATCATGCTTAAATAGTAGAGATAAAACACACAGCCAATAACACTCCATATACAATCAATCAATTAAAATGATATCACAATGCATTTAAGGGAACAGCAGAAATTATTTCAGACTCATTTGTTTAAGCATAAGTGCAGGTTTTAATGTAGCAGTTTGGTTAATACCAGGTGTATAATCAGCTTGAAGTTCTAAGATCCACTTATACTCCTTAACTTCAAGTTTATTATTCATATCACCCCTCCTAATAGTGCTACCAAGAATATCTATAACCCTAAAAGTAAATATGTGTGATGAACCACCTTCCTGAACATGTTTGGCTAGCGAATTTGTTAGTACATCCCTCCTAATCTCAGAATTATATTCAGTAATTCTGTATTTTAATCTTTGCACATACTTCCCCACATATAAGCTGATACATGCTTTGTATGTAGCAAGCTGTACTACACAATTAGTATTACAAGTTGAAAAACACTTGAAAGTATGTACATTATTAGTCACAGGGTGTATACAATTTGGATTCTGTTCAATAAGACCACAACAACAGTAATTATAGCATGGAAATAGTTCCAACTGTAGTTGTTTTTTTTAGATATTGTATTGCCATGTACAGCTTTATGGCATAATCACTGTTTAAGATTAGAACAATTACGGTAAGTAAACATAGGTTTATTCCCAATTAATTTTTGTAACTCGGGCATAGTTCTTAAAATGCCCCAGTTATCAGAGATAATACTCTCAATACCTTCACTACACTCACTATAGGTTTTTAGATAACATACAATGTTATATTTCTTGGTGACCTCAACTATATGCATTCCTACAGAATCATTTCCAAAATATGGTCTAGTTGTAAAATCTCTTGAAGCGATAACATCTTGTTTAATACTAGTTAACAATCCGGCTTCATATTCCTATCAACAAATTCATGTATCATCTCTTCTATTTGTTGCTTACAACAATTCAAATCAGTATTCAACCCACTTACTCATGTCATCTGTGTCTTAACAATTCCCTTAACCATATGAGAAGAGTGCATACTTCTCCTGTGTAAATATTTATTCTTATGTACAGCTTTCCTATACACAGATGTATGCATATTGGTCCCAACATATTTAAAGGCAACATTTAAAAATTATATACAATTTGAAGATGAATGCATGGAAAACTTTAAAAAACTAGTACTAGTGTTCAAATATTCCACAAACTGTACAAGTTCACTGACTTCCCCTTACCAAATTAAAAACACATCATCCACGAATCATTTAAAAAAAACCTTACCTTACTTGAGTAATACTCAGGACCATTACAAATAGTCTCATTCTCCCATCCATTTAATATCAAATTAGCATAAGTATTAGTGATGGAAGTACCCATCACTACTCACGAGACCTGGTAATAATACTTTTTATCAAAAATAAAAATATTATTCTCCAACACAATTTCAAGTAGTTCACATAATGTCTGTACCTGTTTACTTGAAATCTGACCATAGGCACATAAAAAATCCCTAATGAATGATATTCCATATTCATTTGGTATCACCGTGAATAGTGATTTTATGTCAAGAACAACCATTTGGAAGTGATCACATGTTCTCCTTTCAAACCAATCTTTCAACTGCTTAAGAAAATCAGCACTATCTTTAATATAACTCCTCATATATTTAAGATACGAGCACAATGTAGTCTGCAAATATTTAGACATAGGCTCAGTAGACCAACCCCTCCCAAAAACAATAGTTCTCATGGGGGTGTGGTCAATGATTTATGTATTTTAGGCAACCCATACAATACTGGTATCACAGGACAGGAAATAGTAAAAAAGCTGAAGGTGTCAGTCATAATATCATTCATTAACTGGACATCATAGATCAACATGTTAATATTATTAATAAACTTACTAACATCCAGGTACATTATTTCCCTAAAAGCTTTCTTTTCTGTTAGAATAATAGACATTAAGTAATCAGTGTAATGCCCCTTCTTCTTCTTGCCCACTTGAGCATTGTTGACAGACTCAAGAGGTGAGGTACAAACCCTTATGTCATCTGGTGGATAGCCAAATGGATCACAGAGAAGACCCAGGAAGTTAGAATTGGGGAGTCCACCTCTACAAAGAGGCCAGTTACAATCAAAATCCCTCAGGGATTGGTTTTGGGACTGCTCCTTTTTGACATTTACTTCTCTGAAGTCAAAGGCAATATTATTGGCCTCTGGCAGACTACATTTGCAGATGATTGCAAATTAGGAAATGTCATTGAATCCCACACTGATACAAACATTCTTCAGGAACACCTGGCAGAGAAAAAGAACTAGTGTCAGAGCCATAGAGTAAAACTAAATGGTTCATGTGCCCAATGCCTCTATATTTTAGAAGTACAAAACCTAACATTAGAAAATGATTTAGGCTCTAAAGTTGTATTTTTAAGATGGAATTGCCAATTGAAAGCAGTAGTATATCTTGTTAAGTGCTTAAGTTGCTCATCTTTTTATGTGGGTAAAACCAACAGATGTCTCAGAAAAAGAATATATGAGCATATGTATCAAAATGGCAAACACAATGAAAACAACACTTTATATAAGTGTTCTAGAGTTTGCACCAGCTTTAAAAACTCCTGTTTTGGTATTTTAGATCAAATTAAAGGTAACCCTGGGCAGTGACACAAAGACCAAGTTAGGAGAAAGGGAAGTGAAATGGCAGCTTAGGCTTCATGTATCACACTACTTTGGTATTAACGAAAACATTTATTTACAACCTTTACTAATCATGAAAGCTAGCATTTTTAATGTATTTTTTATGTATTTTTAATGAATTTTAAATACTTAGAGTTACATGACGTTTTAGAAAGTGTTCTTATATATTTGTTTAGATTTAATTGTTATTTACCTGGAGCGGTTTTATTAATTGAACTGTTTCTTTAAGGAAATTCTGTTTAATTAATTAGTGGTCTATAGAGATATAAAAGGAGGAAGTCTTTAGCGAAAAATAATTTTGATGAAGTCCTAGCATGTTCAAGATGAAAGCACTCAATCATTCTATTTCTTAACTAACATGTTATTTTTACTTTTCAGACTTAAAGTGTTTTATTTAGAGAAAGAGGTTAAGTCCTGTTTTTGACTGCAGCAGTACATTTGAGAAAATTAGTTGGTAATAGTATTGTTACACTACTAGTGTTAAAGTAGTTCTTTTGGTGGTAACAGTCAGCAATGGACTCCTTAGATGACGTTCCATCAGTATTTTCTCCAGTGCACCAAGAGGAAACACAGAGGGTGGAGTCCGAATTAACAGTTGTAAAGGGTGAACTAACTCAGATGCTAGACATTTTCACCCAACCAGAAAATGGATCTTGGAAGGGGTGGAACAAGAATGGCCCCACAGTGTTAGCTCTGAATGGAGAACACGATACAGTAACTCCTGGTGTGGGGACTGGAGCAATCGGAGGATGCAACTTGTTCAAAGGAGAACTGTATGGTGATGTGATGATATGTAGTAGGATTCAGGAAGAGGTTAATAAAAGTGGCTCTTGCAATAAAGGTACTGTACCAAAGAGAACTTATGCAGCTGCTGTTAAAGCTCCACCTTGCTTTAACGATAAGATTGTTCAGGACCACCCCACCAACAGTAAGAATGGCGAAGTTATACATAACTTTCATAAACAGATTGACAATGTTCATGCAAAGGTAACTGTTAAGTTGGACCAATAACTGGCAGAACTTTTGATTTTTCTTCAGGTGTGACATATCACGTAGATCCCACTAGACTTTTGGCTTTTCCCAGTTAGGGGTCGCCACAGCGGAACTCCGGTCCGCTCATGATTGGCAGTGGATTTTTACGGTGCTGAGTTGCCAGCCTGACACCCAGCCTTCAGAGAAGTCACGCCCATTCATGCTTGCACCTACCTGCATATCTTTAATGTCACTTGACTACAGGGAGAACATGCAGACTCCACACAGAAAGCGCTCCAGCCGAGAATCAGACAGGATAACCTCTTGCTGTGAGGCGACAATGCTAACCGCTGCACCACCACGGCCTATCACCCTAATCTCAGCACTGGAAGTTCCCATAAAGAATTAATCTATAGACTTGAAAAAAAACTGTTTAAAATCAAAACTCTACAAATAAACAATAGTTACTTGATGAGGTGCTCAGAACTTAAAATAGTGCCTCAAAAACTTTGCATTTTTAAATTCCCCTTCAAACTCAATGTTACTGATGTAATGTCAAAGAGCTTATAGTCATGTTCAACAGGCATTTTTTTAATTAATAGAGAAAATTATGAAGTTTAATGATGCTGATATTTTTCTTTTGTTAAAGGAAGTTGAAAAGCTTAATCTAAATTTTAAAAATGCCTTGATTTTTCATCAGTGGGAAGGGTTTTGCAACAAACAAGTCAATACTGTAGAAAGGAAACCTGTAAATGTTTTTAAAAGAAAACAGAAAAAAACTAGAGAGAGATGTGAAACAATATGTGGAACAGTGAGCTTATGTATTTCATTTTTTATTTAGTTATTTTACATTTGTTTACTGGGATAGTCAGACTGGATACATGTCCATTTTCAGCGGAGGCCCATGGAGAAAAGCTCCAAAAAGACTCAACAAACTGTTACATTTTTACAGTTTAAAACACAAAATAAAACACAAATAAAAGGATTTTTACACAGATGTAAACAAACACAAAAATATATACACAAACAAATGATTACATTTTTACTCAGATGGAAAATTCTAGACAGTGTTTTAAGAATGATAGGGTATTGAATGACTAGTAGGCTAACTTGGTAGTCGATCCAAGGAGATCATAGGATTTATAAGTTAAGAAACAATAAAGGGTAGGCAGAAGTCCTCCATGTGCACATGAGTGATGGTTATAGTTAGTCTGGATTAGGGCAAGGACATATCCATCGTTTTTTAAAGTACTTAATCAGACTTTTCTTGAATTAAGGTAGAGAGAGTTCAGATGTAAGATTAGCAGGAAGAGAATTCCAAGTTTTGCCAACAGAGTTAGCAAATAGAGATTTACCGGCTGTGTTGTTGGATTTCAGAGTTTGAACTAGTAGTCTTTCAGATTAACAAAGTGCACTAAGGTTACTGTAGGAGTTGATGAGGTTTCCAAGTACAGGTGTATTATCTGGTTGGTACAGGATCATGTGTGCAACTATTAGTTGGTTAACCTGAAGTAGGTTAGGCAGTTCAAGCCATCCTAGTAGATTTAGGTTATGACAGTGATAAGTTCTGTCAGCTGCATTGGTAGCAAATCTAGCAATGTGATTGTAGCTGCTAGAAAGTTTATTAAGGTCAGTTTTGTTGAGGTTTGTAAATAGAGGGGAAGCATAGAGGAGGGTGGAGAGTAGATGTGTACGAGCAATTACAGTTCTGGCTAATGGTGTTAGGAAAGGCTTGATCCCATATAGTGAGCCAAGTTTTTTATTAATTGTTTTAATAGTTTTATTGATATGCAGATCAAACTTAAGGTTATTATCTATTATAACTCCTAACAGTTTGGTTGAGGAATCTGGGGAAATAATGGTGCCGTTGTTGGATTTTAATGTAAAGGTTATAGGGGCAAACCTGTGAGTGGGGGAGAAAAGCAGCAGTTTGGTTTTATTAGGATTAACATGAGACGATGGTTAAGGAGCCAATTTTCAACTGTGTTAAAAGTATTTTGGGATAGAATCTGCAACTCTGTAGGTGAAGTGTTGGAGCATACTAAAGTGGAGTCATCTGCATATTGAATGCATGTTGCATTTGAGATGACTTTATACAAATCATTGATGAAAATGGAAAATAATAGCAGACCTAGTATGGAGCCTTGGGGTACTCCGTGGGTGATGGGTAAAAGGGTGGATAGTTTGCTCTGCCATAGGACAGCCTGTTGTCTACCACTGAGATATGATTGAAACCATTGGATGGCCTGGTCCTCTAGGAAGATGGATTTCAAAGTGTTTATGAGTATTTGGTGATTTACCATATCAAAGGCTTTTTAAAGATCAAGAAAGATAGCAGAGGAAAGTTTTATTATTTTTCGGTGTTGGTTAATGATGTTAGAGAAGGAGAGGCGGACTGAGGTTGTACTATGGAATGGTCTAAAGACATGTTGGGTGTTGGCTAGAAGATTATTACGGTAAGATAGTTCAGGAGTTGATTGTGGATGCATTTTTCCATAATTTTAGCCAAGGGTGACAGAATAGCTGTGGGTGTATAGTTTGAAAGTTCAATAGAGCTGCCCCTTTATGGAGTGGGATGACATGGGATATCTTCCAGATGGAGGGAATGGATGCTTCAGTTATAGTTCTATTGATCAGGATAGTAATGGGGTATGCTATGGCATCTGCAACTTTTTGTAGATATTCTGCAGAGAGGAGATCAGCTGACAGGGTGGTAGGCTTTAATTTTTTAGGTAATTTTCGGACCAAAGATGAGCAAACTGGCTTGAAGTTAAAGGGGAGTTGGGAGCAGGGTGCAGTGGCTGGAGAATATGAGCATCCAGGGGATAATTGGTTAACTAGGTTCTGGATGGTTGTTGTAAAGAAGCTGTTAAAGGTATTGACAAATTTCTGCTGGGGGGTTTTGGTTAGAATCCAAGGGGGGTAGGAGTGGAGGACTGTCCTGGACTAAGGAGTTTGTTTATACCTACCCAAAGCTTTTGTGGCTTGTTTTGGTGTTTTTCTTGTAGATGACAGTAATAGTTTTTCTTGTCTAACGTGGTGGATTTTTTGTTTCATTTCTTAGTTGTCTGTATCTAAGTTGATCTATGGGTTTTTTTGTGGTCCTTGAAGTGGCCCAAGCCCTATTTCTAAGTAGAATTTTATGTCTGGTTTCTTTTGAGAGCCAAAGAGCAACTTTTGTTTTGGTTCTAATAGTCCGTGCTGGTGCATGGGTGTCAAGGATGGATAGGAATTTGGTATTAAAGTAATTTACTGCACCTTCAAGTGGTAATTGTTTCAGAACTGACCAATGGCAAGATTTGAGTTCATTTTGGAAATTTGTGCAGTTGAAATTCTTACTGTTCCTTATTGTTTTAAAAATGGACTGGTTGTGGATATCAGCTTTTTGCTTGATTAAATAGGTAAGGAGGTGATCACTTACATCATCAGGCAGGGTCCCACTCTTGTATTTGAGGGGATGGATGTTCACAAGAATCCAACCCCGAATACTTGCTTTATTGTTGGGTTTACTGATCCTAGTGGGGGAGGATATGACCTATGAGAACCCATAAAGGTTTATGTGATGAGTGGTGCTTCTGAGGAACGCATGTTCCAGCCTATGTTGAAGTCCCCAAGTACAATAGTTTCTTGGGGGTAATTGCTGGATAATCAATGTAGGATATCTTCAAGGGTATTTATGTTATTGCCTGGGGAAATATACACACAGACAATATTTATGTATTTGTTCTTATTAATGTGGAGGTTAGTGATAAGAATTTCAGCATTGCCAAACAGGGATGTTTGCAGGGCATTATTGGACACTTCAATCATGGATTTGTACAAAACAACTACCCCACCTCCCTTTCTATTGGTTCGATCAAACCTTAGGATGTTATATCCTGGTGGTATAACTTCTTTATCTGAAGTAGAAGGTTTTAGCCAGGTTTCAGTAAGACTTAGTATGTCTGGGGAACGAGCATCTAAGAGGGCATGTAGGTGTTGAATCTTATTGTTTACACGTCTGCTATTTAGGTGACTGATCAAGAGCGAGTTTGGGGGTTTGTGTAGTAGTGGGACAGTTAGTAAAGGGCCTAGAGCCAGTGGATGAGGATGAGTCAGGATTTGGGTGGATATCTCCATCCATTGTCAAGTTGCATTTAATCTGATTGTGAGCTTCCAGATTTTAATTAATAGACTTTGGTATCTTTTGGTTTTAGGGTTGGCATATCTTGTTCTAATGGGATGCTGATACCTAGTAAGTAAGGAGTTAGATGAAAGTAAGGAGTTAGATGAGAGGGGATGTATTAAGTGTTCAAGCTTGTGTGGAGCTATAAAAGTGGAGTTTTGGCCTTTTGGGTAGTGGAAACCTTATCCAGTTTCTGCAAAAGACTTTAAAACAAGCGGAAACACTCAGAAAGGAACATATAACATAGGTCATCAGGGAACATCCAAGCTCCATTACAGATAAGATGGGGTAAAAGTTAACACCTTTTTTTCCAACCTGGTATGTTCAGAGACCAACAGAGGGAAACCAAAGATTTCTCGACTCAGGTCAATGGAAGAACCAGTTTCCACCCAGAAACAAATGGCTGTAAGGGTAGGGTTGGGCTCCCCGATAGTCTAAATGAATGATATTGTTCACTCATATCACTGTTTCCACATTTATAATTATACCAACAAACATATTTCAAAAGACTACTTTTCTCTCTTTTTGAAGGCGTTGAAATTTGTCCCCTCAAAAGAATGTGACTTGGTAGATTCCCTAGTAGAAACTAAATTTTACATTAGGAACCTTAACCCGGCAGTATTTTTAATGACAATGTTAATGGTGAAAAGGGTAAAGTGAATGTCAAAGAGGGAGAAGTAAGAAAGAAAAGTGTGTTTAACCCCCATTACATCCCACCCTTAGTGTATTTGAGAAAGCCGTTTCTGATGACCTTTTTAAACCACATGTTAGGAACAGAAACTAATGCCTAAATTATTCTAATCTAAATAAGGGTGAGAGAGAATTTTTTGAACAACTCAGGAATGTTTGAACTGTATGTATTATGAAACCAGATAAGGGTGGGAGCATTGTTCTGTTTGACTCCCTTGTTTGTTCTAAAGCAATATTTGATTTATTAAATCATGTAGAAATCTATTCTAGTGCTTCTATCAATGAGGTTAATATAAGTTATCAAAGATTAGACTGTTACTTGGAAGAGTACTTATTGGATCAGAGAATTACTATTGATATTTTTAATGTATTGAAGGCTCAGAACCCAATTGTTGTTACAATCTTAAGTATCCCTAAAATCCATGAAAACATGCAAAAAACACCTTTAAGACTACAGTTGCAGGTTGAGGGCCTAAGATATATCCCATTGGGGTCTGTATTGATAGATGGCTAAAATCAGCCTATGAAAGTGTTAACCATCTAATCACTGACTCCTGGGATTTTTTAGGATTTTTTAGGGAGATTCACAACTGACCTTTGGGCTGAAGAAATTATTTTTTTAACCATAGATGTTATGAACCTTTTCACTACAATCCCCAAAAAGAAGGTTTGAAACACTTTTATAATGGTTTAATTACTTAACTGCCTTCCTGGTAATAAGTTATGAAACACATTAAGCACAGAATCACCACTGGCTAAGTTATGTTAAAATTTTTTATACAACTTTTTTGCTTTCATCCAGAGTTAGATACCACATTTACCTCTTCATTGATAACCTGGGTAAAGCCCCCTAAGGCCCTTCTCTTCTTTCTTCAGACCTCATCAGAATCATCAAGAGTATTAAAATCAACTTCATCATTATATAACCCTCCCTTAATATCCCTAATTACAACACCTACTCCATCATAGTTACCGCCTAAGTCAGGATTACCAGTAAGATTTAACCTATGTGCAGGAGTCAAGACAGGGCCCAATTCACAGGTGCAAGAATTACCAGAAAAAATATCCTTATCTATATTATAGCATACTGCTGTATAACTTCCCTGGTCAGAAACTGCCTTAGGGTCCATTTCCGAAACAATCATTTCGACTTCCTGTTTTTTTTTTTTTTTTTTAATTTTTACCTCAGGATATATACTTGACAACTGGCAAAGCTATCTCAACCTTTTTTCCCAGCATCTACCTTGTCAGTAGCACTTTCAGCAGTTTGATCACCCGACTGTCCTTCTTCTAAAGTTACCAACTTTATGCATGTCATACACATCATAACTTTGTCATCCTTGTCATCCCTAACAGTATCTAACATTTTATAATACCCACATTGATGCAAAAATCCTTTTCAAGTAAGCCTTGAAGACAAAATCTATTATAGGTAGTTACTTGGCATGCATTCCAAGAGACTGTTGAGGAGCCTAGGATAAATTCACAGTTGACCCCCAGCACTGTCAGGTTAAGTGCTTTACTCAAAGGCAAATAAGAGCTAATGCAATTAAACCCTGTATTGTAGGAATTACAGCTCACGGCCTTAATCTTCTGTGACAACTATAAAAAAGTAAAAATGCAATCTTAGCACTGTAAAATTTCTAACATGCTTAACAAGCAATGAATCTACAGGCATCTTTGGGTCTTCATGTCAGTGTAAGCTGCACAGATATGTTCATTCCTGAACACCTTTTAGCTATGTGGCCCCTGGCTGTTTGATGAAATACCTACCCCTAAAACACTGCCCATATACAGGTTCACTTCCCTAGCCCTTAAAAGGAATCAGATAAAGCCCTAACTAGCCATAAAATCTAAGGTATGACTGCAGAAAAATAAGTTAGGGCAGCCACCTTTTCAGTAAACAATCACTCCTCATATGTATAGTCACTTTTTGAGGTAGATTTACACTGTGCACATGGGGCATATAGAAAGCAAACTCATGCCGTTTCTCATCTTGCTCATGCCAAAACCAGGTATGCCCAGTGGTGAAGGCGAAGATGTAGGCTAAGGCTGACCCTTCTGAACATTGCTGGTCAGGAAATCTTGGACAGGTTTAGAATAGACAGGGATACACTATGGGCTATATTGAGATTCTATGGCCACAGACAGGGATTGGGGTGTGTGTGCCCTCCCTATACATGTGTATAGCAATGAATGTATAGCCCTCACTAGACTTGCCATGGGGATCTTCCAGAGAGACAAATTGGGTGTATGTCTGGTATCTCACAAGCTTCTCCCTTAATGATACTTTAACATTTCCTTGACATACTCTTATCACATATGGATTTATACCTCTATTTCCCAGTGACATCTCAGGACTAAGCCAGTACCATGTGTGCCTTCTATGGGATGGCTTAATATCCTGAGGCGGTTGGTAAGATAGATTGTAGCCATGTTGCTAATTTATTTTTTTTTATTTTATTTTTTATTTTTATTTAACATTTGTTGACTGAGGAAGTCTGACTAGGTTCCACAAATCCTGTTTTCAGCAGAGGCCCGGGGAGAAATGCTCCAGAAGCATGTCTTTAGAATAAATTACTTGCATTGTAATTTTTTTCCTGTGGTATTTTCTCTTTAGCATTTTTCATCTATAAGTAAGAAGAGCAGCAGTGGCTGTGTCCAGAAAATTACTAAAGGGCGAGTACTGTTTCCCTATTACAGACATTGAAAATGTAAGTTATATTTGGAAGGTGTCATGCACAATGTCCTCCAAGGATAGTGTGGATGATGACCCTCAAAGATCAAGTGCTGGCATACAAAGTTGATGCTGCAGTGCTATGATGATGGGAACTGCTAGATGCAGGGGAATCTCTTGACACTGACTTAACCAAGCTGCAGACCTAGACCTTGACTGAGGTGGTCCACTATATATTGCTGACGTCTGATGAGGTCTTGCTGCCTTTCTTTTGGTTGAAGCCACATGAATGCCTGCAGCATAACTGATGATAATGTTGGATCCTGGTCATTGCTAACTTAGCAAAACTTAGCAAAAATAAATAAAGTCCTCTTTCTTGAGAAAAAAAAACAGCCCATTTAAGGGTTTACACAGATATTTATTGAACAATGGATGAGTGTTCAGTACAACGATTATGGCATCATCATTGACAGTCATTCTGTTGTCAACATCATCATTCTGTGCCAGGACACAGGATCTAGATGTTTCTGGTGCTGACCCTGTGAAGTAATGTATCATGATGTGGCTAATGTGACCTGTGACAGGTGGAGTCAGTTTTACATAAAGGTAGGATGACCACGCTTACCAACCTTTGCCTATAGAATTTATGCCACATCTGACATTGATGGCATACTTAAGAAAACATGTAAACACAATACATACACAGGAATCCTGCCAACTGATTCACAGCAAATGTACTAAAATCAGATACACACTAGTCATCGACAATGTCCAACTGTGGTTGTCCCAGGGATCTGAAAATACTGGTGTCCATACTACATCTAATGATTACAGCATCATCTGTGTCTATATCAGTGTCATCACACCTTATAGAGAGATGGTATCCTCATCTGGGATTGAAGGTTGGAGTGTGGAAGGTCCACCACCAATACTGCTATGGGAAATTACATTCTGTCTAGCTTTTGTCCTATCATGTTCAACTCATTATTTTCCTACAGTGAGCCAATGTATGGTTCCTTCCCTACAGCACTGATGTCAACCATTACTTGATTCCACACCTTAAATCTTTTTGCCTGTCTTGGGCTGTTTTTCCATATGTCCTCAGATCATCCATGAAGATATGATTTCCCTTAAGACTGAAGTTGTTTCTCTTGTGTCTTATTCCCTGCTGCAGCATTTTGCAACCTGCATTCAAATATTGTGGCAAAAGTGCACCTGTCCCTCTTATATGATACTTTAAAGAATTATGGCTCACGCATGCTGGAGTATTATAAAATGATACATATGATACAGATAATAGAGGTCGGGGGATGGAGTAATGTTTAAGGTGTTTATCTCATAGACATAAGATACAGAGTTTGAGGGCCAGATTCAATAATGTCTACCCTAAGTGTACACTGTTATGAGTGTACAGACAACACAGACAAAACTCACACCTTCTTCCTCCTAATTTTAGTTTCCTACTGATATTCTTGCAACTTTAAATATTGACAGGGATTCATAAAGGTTACCACAAAATGTAGACAACATGTACAATTAGTGTAATCTATCTGAGAGACTAGAAAGAACAAAAAATGTGATAAGAATTTTATTGAATAACTTAGTGTACACTTAATGTAAGCTTTATTGAATCTGCTCTTTCGACAAAGGCAAGTCTTCATCAGAAAGTGATCTTAAACAAAAAACAGAACATTTAAATAGCCATTCAATATCATGATTCAATTAATCCAATTAAAATCTAACCAATAAAAATCTCTAGTACTGAAATGTCTATTCAAACTTCTTTAACAGTACTATTTATGTAAAAGTTTGTAAGTACAATAAATAAAATTTTTAATGCACAATATAATTATAGGGGCACAATTCTGAGGAAAAAAATGAGGTTGGACACACCTAAGAAAATCCCAAGATTTGATTAACCTACATACCAGGGTCCCTTCAGTTTTTGGGATACCCAAGGTCCATAAGGACCAAGTGGACCCTCCTCTTAGAGTTATTGTGGCCTCGGAAGGTTCTGCTACTACTTCACTGGCTAAATTTGTGGATGACAAACTAAAAAAGCTTTCTTATGAGGGTCCAACTGTACTAAAGGACTCTTGGGATTTTCTTAGGTGTGTCCAACCTCATTTATTTTCCTCAGAATTGTCCTTTGTTACTTTAGATGTGGTAGATTTGTTTGGATACATTCCTCATAATGTTGGGCTTCAGTGGCTAGAAGATGGTATGAGGGATAACAAATCATTTTCAGGGGACGACTTTAGGAACTGTTTAACGTTCATGGACACAATTCTCGCCAACAATTATATGTTTTTCCAAGGAGAATTTTTTAAGCAAAAGAGGGGAGTTGCAATGGGGACTAAATGTGAACCCACATACGCGAACATAATTGGGAAGAATTATACGTATTAAACAGTCCTTTTATTGGGTGCTGGTCTTTATATAAAAGGTTCCTGGACAATATAGTCATATTTTGGACAGATACACATCAAAGATTTATTGAATTTTTAGATTATTTAAAAAGTTCCACCACTTTTTTAGATTTCACTTATAGTTATAATTCAGAAACCCTCATTTATTTGGATGTTTTCATTTCCAAAAAAGCTGATGGCTTCTCTTCTTGTATTTACCGTAAGGAAACATTCTCCAGCTCTTACCTACATTTTAAGAGCAGCCACCCATTTTTCCAGAAGAAGAATCTGGTTAAGGGACAGTTAGTAAGAGTTAGTAGAATGACTTCAGATGATCATGACTTCATCATTAAAAGTGGTAAAGTTTTAGAAATGTTTAACAGACATGGTTACTCTGATATGTTATTACAAGAGATGTTTGATTTATTGGCCCAGGGAAGAAAATATAGATTTGCCCCTATTTTAGGACAAACCATTCAAGCTGCAGGACATACAAATACCCACATGAATGAGCTTAAGAAATGGGATGATGCATTCATTTTAGATTATTCAGGGGATGCAGCTGTAATTAAGGAAGTTATTTTTAATGAATGGAACAGGTTTGTGGAAATTTCCAATTTAAATGTATTCAAAAACAAATCTTTGAAGTTTACTTATCGGAAAGACTTAAATTTTAAACAATTATTTGAGTTTGGTATACAGAATAAGGCTAGGGCATCTTTAAAAAGAGCGGGTACTTTCAAATGTGGATCCTGCTCACAGTGCCCCTATATAGCTAATAAAACCAGCATTTACATTACAGCAAGAGACAAGGAGATTACTAGTGATAGTTTCTCTAACTGTAATACTTATGGTGTGGTTTACATTGCTATATGTAAAATGTGTAGTTCTTACTACGTTGGAAAAACCGAGAGAAAGTTAAAAAAATGTATATACGAGCATTTGTATGAAATAAAGAAACAAAATAGTAAAAATGCCCTTTTTTGATTTGTTCCCAGGCTACATTTCTTTTCTTTGTCTTAGAAATTATTCCAAAGGAAATAAGAGGTGGCATGTGGGAAGCCAAACTCGAATATAGAGAGTTGTACTGGCAGATTATTTTGGATTCCACCAAGTTACCTGGTTTGAATGACATGATTTCCATTTCCTCAGTTCTTAAATTAAGGGCTGCTAAATTGTGATTTTAGGTTTTAGCCACAAGGTGGCTATGGAAATATGGAATTAGGGCTAGATTTTTTAAACTTCAAACTATTTTTAAACAACTGCAATAGTAACTTCATATATATATATATATATAAAGGGAAGATACAATTTTTAACTAATTTATATGTATTTTGAATAATTATGTTGTGTATTAAAATTTTATTTATTGTACTTACAAACTTTTACGTAAATAGTACTGTTAAAGAAGTTTGAATAGACATTTCAGTACTAGAGATTTTTATTGGTTAGATTTTAATTGGATTAATTGAATCATGATATTGAATGGCTATTTAAATGTTCTGTTTTTTGTTTAAGATCACTTTCTGATGAAGACTTGCCTTTGTCAAAAACATATAGATTGGTTTGGCGTTATTGGTGTTTTGTGATTTTCAATAAAAGATCCTTTTAAGAAGGAATCCTGGTTTCCGACCTCTATTTGGACACTCCTTGCAAGTCTTTATTTTTGGTTTTGGTTGTCGTTTGACTTGCTTCCATCTTTTGGTTTGTTTTTTACTGAATCTGGCCCTGTGTCTTTCCATTATCAAGGGGGTAGGTTTGCTATAATGAGTAAGGTCATCACCTCAAAGACAGAAGGTATAGGGTTTGGTTCTCACCAGGGATTATTTGTTATGCTTAAAATTGCCCTTCATAAACCTACCTACCATTTTCCTATGAAACTATGAACATATGAAAAAATTGTGATAAGAACACTGAAGCATTAATTCTGAGTTATGGATTTGAGTTTTCCAGGAAGTAATGACTGTGTTATGCATTTCTCTACAACAATGGGTGTATAATATTTATAGTGAGGGTGTGGTACAGAGTGTATTAAATTATAGCTTCTATACGTCAGTACTTAATTTAATTATGGTAGACTTAGAGAGGGCCCTGGGAATTACAGACTAAAAGAGACCATTGTCTAGTTTTAGCTAATTGATGGTAGTAGACAACACTAAGAATGGTATCTTACACATTCCCAAGCATTTCATTAGTAATCAGGCAAATATAATATTTCATGTATTATCAATAAATAAAGAATACTATTGAGTGGGTAACAGTGGAGTGGAGGGCAGTGGAGTTTTTAACCAGATTGTTTAATGAAATCTTGGAAAGTGAGAGGATGCCTGAGGAATGGAGAAAAAGTGTTTTGGTACCGATTTTTAAGAATAAGGGTGATGTGCAGAGCTGTAGTAACTACAGAGGGATTAAACTGATCAGTCACAGCATGAAGTTATGGCAAAGAGTAGTGGAAGCCAGGTTAAGAAGGGACGTGATGATTAGTGATCAGCAGTATGGTTTGATGCCAGGAAAGAGCACTACAGATGCGATGTTTGCTCTGAGAGTGTTGATGGAGAAATACAGTGAAGGTCAGAAGGAGTTGCATTGTGTTTTTGTAGACTTAGAGAAAGCATATGACAGGGTGCCTAGAGAGGTGTTGTGGTATTGTATGAGGAAGTTGGGAGTGTCAGGGAAGTATGTAAGAGTGGTACAGGATATGTACGAGGGTAGTGTGACAGCAGTGAGGTCTGTAGTGGGAGTGAAGGATGCGTTTAAGGTGGAGGTGGGATTACATCAAGGATCAGCTCTAAGCCCTTTCTTATTTGCAATGGTGATGGACAGGTTGACAGATGAGATCAGACAGGAGGCTCCTTGGACTATAATGTTTGCAGATGACATTGTGATCTGTAGTGAGAGTAGGGAACAGGTGCAAGAGACCCTGGAGAGATGGAGATATGCTCTAGAGAGAAGAGGAATGAAGGTCAGCAAGACTAAGACAGAATCTATGTGTGTGAATGAGATGGAAGATAGAGGAATGGTGAGGATGCAAGGAATATAGGTGGCGAAGGTGGATGAGTTTAAATACTTGGGATCAATAGTTTAGAGTAATGGTGAGTGTGGAAGAGAGGTGAAGAAGAGAGTAAAGGCAGGATGGAGTGGGTGGAGAAGAGTGCCATGAGTGATTTGTGACAGACGAGTATCAGTAAGAGTGAAAGGGAAGGTCTACAAGAAGGTAGTGAGACCAGCTATGTTATATGAGTTGGAGACAGTGGCATTGACAAAAAGGTAGGAGTTAGAGCTGGATATGGCAGAGTTAAAGATGTTAAGATTTGCACTAGGTGTGACGAGGGTGGACATGATTAGGAATAAGTATATTAGAGGGTCAGCCCAGGTTGGAAGGTTTGGAGACAAAGCCAGAGAGGCAAGATTACATTGGTTTGGACATGTGCTGAGGAGGGATGCTGAGTATATTGGGAAAAATATGTTAAGGATGAAGCTACCAGGTAACAGGAAAAGAGGAAGGCTTAAGATAAGGTTTATGGATGTGGTGAGAGAGGACATGCAAGTGGTTGGTGTGACAGAGCAAGATGCAAAGGACAAGAAGAAATGGAAACAGATGATCCACTGAGGTGACCCCTAATGGGAACAGCCGAAAGAAGATGATGATGATGATGATGATGATGATGATTGAGTGGGTAACACTAAATTACAATGATAACTACTAATATTTCCTAAATATTCTTGTTGTCTCTGATTTTAATAAATGCTGATATTTTATTCTTGCTTTTCATGGACTTTTGTGGAGACCTGCAGCTAGTGATGCTTAAAATGGTGGAGTCAAATATCAAAGCTGGAGCTGATTTGAAAGGATATCATGTAAATAAGACTAAACCAGGCTGAGCACCATATATCATATCATATCATAATGCAGATGTGATTTCCCTCTTTTGGGAGGAAGTGCATTCAGCTTACTGTGCACAAAATATGGTTTGCTTATATATGCGGGTCAATGGGCCATTTGTCCCTTAGCTGCTATTAAGCATGCTGTGATGATCCACCACTGGACCATGGAGCCTCAATCCTCACAACTGGCACCAGTGGAGGACCTACAATGGGAAGATGACAGTTACACACAGTATTTCCAGATGCAGCTCTCTGCATCATGTGCAATTTCCCCTAAGAGCACACCGAGACCGCAGTCAGTCTGGAATTCTCTGCCTTCCTCCAGATCCCCAGTAAGACTCCCCACAGGCACAGCTATAGGCTTCAGATCTCAGATGAGTGACCAAGCCAAGTCCTCCAGCACCCTGTCTATTCAACCAGTGCTTTGTGTCCCAGCCCAAGTAGTTGACCCACAAACACACTCCTTGAAGTTGGATTCACACACACATACACACCTGAGAAAGGCTGGGACAGATTTTCTAGCTATGACCCTTTTTGCCCAGACTATAAGGTAGCTTCTACTGCCACCAGTCACTTCTTATCTGTTACTTTAAGGCCCTTAATAATGGGTTCCCAGTTTTTCTGTATAAAAGTAATGTTAATACAAATGGTAGTTTGACCAAGGTCAAGGCTATTAGGAGTGACCCACCCAGTGTCACCAAGTAAATATATAAGTGCTCTCAAAACTTAAATATCTCTACACAGATAAGCCACAATGACAGGTTTAAATATATTTAATAATAAATACTAAAAGTACAAGACAATACTATATATATATATATATATATATATATATATATATATATATATATATATATATATATATATACACAGTGACATCAGAGTTCAAAACCACAAAAAATATTTAAAATAACATTGCAGGACAGTCTCAAATAAATAAATAAAGAAAAATATCATAACTAAGCTTCACTATATTCCTAACTGAATCTAAGAGAATTATACTGTTCCCAGCAAACTTAGGGCAAGGCACTTCATTAGAGCAAGGCACATGTGTTGAATGGATTTGCTAGTTTTTTCAGGTCCAATGCAGAAAACAAAATGTCCTGTCTCACTAAGAGACTTATCAAATTAATATTTCAAATATTAGTTCTGGGATAGGTTGCAGTATGACACCATTTCTTGTCATCTGACTGCTAGTTCCCAGGCTAAACAACCATTGATGAGGCTGGCAGTATTTAGCATCTACCTGAAAATATACAGACAAAGGGTTCTCCTCAGATCTCTGGCAGATGCTGGAAGTCAAAAAACAATTGCATTCCTTCATGCTTTCAAAAATAGCAATTAGTTCTCCCTAAAGACAATACAGAAAGTTTCCTAGTACTGACATTGTGTCTCTTGCTGCACTGAAAACTGAAAGATACTATCTTTTATGTTCTAGCCATGAAGTGATTTAATTTCAGTTGTTTTTTTTTTCTCAGATTTACTAGACTGAGGTTAACTTCCTGTATCCCAGTTTCCACTATTAAACTATATACATTTTAACAGCTACAATAGTGCATGTACATTTCTGTTCGCTTCCAGTAGGGCCCATTGCGGTTGCATTTCAGACAGCACTTTGCAAAAACCTTTTCAACACACATGTCTGTGCAAGCAGTTTGATATACACATGACATACAGTTGTAATACATTTGTATCACAAGTATCTTATATAAATAATTTCAATATTTACCAATGACTTATAATTATTTGCAAAATTCCAGTTAGCTGGGGAGGCAGTATCTCCTTTCGCCACACTTCTTCCCCCATTCGAAGACTCAAGCTAGTTTTTCAAGTGACCCTTGAGAAATGTTGCTTGAGAGAAATGAGCCTATCTGGGAATATATTACCCCAGTTCCTGTCTTGAGATTCTAGCTGCCTTTGCATTGCTGACCCCATTACAGTGTTGCACTGTCATATCATATGCCTGCAACTCTAGGCTCCACCGTACTAACTTGGGATTTTGCTGTCTGGATCTCTGTAGCCATTGATCTACCTCAGACTCCTCCTGCCTTCTACTGCAAATACTTAACACCAGGGCTTTCCTATCATGGTAAGGTTTCATGATGTTAACATGGTACAATTTGTGGCCCTGTCTCCTGCCTAGCAGTTCTACCATGTAGTTAACACTACTGACCTTCCTTACAAATTGGAAGGGACCCCCCCCCCCAAGCTGCCTACAGCTTATTGTGTCTGACAGGAATGAGAAACATAACCTGCTATGCCACATCATCCTCTCTAGCTTGAGCATTCCTGTTATACCAGACATTTTCATTGTTTGGCTTCTGCCAGGTTCTCCTGGGCCAAGCCCATGACTTCCCTGAGCCTGGTCCTGAGGTTTAGGACATATGCCACAACAGACTCCTTTTGGGATTCACACTCACACTCCCAGTCATCACAAATCAAATCTAGAGGCTTTCTCACCTTATGCCCATACAGCAAATCAAAGGGTGAAAAACCTGTGGATTTCTGGGGCACCTCTCTGTAAGCAAACAACAGATGTGGCAAATATTTGTCCTTGTATCTCAAACTGCTCTGCAAATGCCCGTAACATGGTCTTTAATGCATAGTTTAACTTCTCCACAAGATTATTAGTCTGGGGATGGTAGGGGGTGGTCTTTAGGTGCTTCACCCCACAGTGTTTCCACAGACAAGCCAACAGGTCTGAAATGAAATTGGTACCTCTGTCAGTCAGTATTTCTTTTGGGAAACCTACTCTGCTGAAAATCTCTAACAAAGCATTTGCCACCTTTTCTGCCTCAGTAGAGGACAGGGCCACTGCCTCAGGGTATCTGGTAGCATAGTCTACTACCACTAGAATATACTTCTTCCCTGTGGAATTTGTGTACTCAGAGGCCCCACAGTATCCATAACTACCCTCTGAAATGGCTCCACAATCACAGGCAAAGGTATCAAAGTAGCTTTGACTTTGTCTCCTGCTTTTCCTACCTTTTGGCACTTCTCACAGGTCCGGCAGTACCCTGTTACATCCCAGGAAATCTCAGGCCAATAAAAGTTCTGCATAATACATCTGTCAGTGTGCTTTATGTCTTTATGACCTGCAATGGGAATGCCATGGGCTATGGCTAGAAGTGCCAGGCATTAGGCTCTGGGCACTACCAACTGCTGTATTTTCTCACCCTCAACCCTCCCTCAGGGGTCCACGCTCTATACAGTAACCCTTTGTCCCAGTACACAGATTCCCCCTTTTCTTGAGAATCAGGTGCCTCCCTGTCTACCTCCCTCAAGCTTGTAATGTAAGGTATGAGAGCCGAGCCTGTCTCAACTATCTCTTTGTAACCTTCTCTAACTCATCTTCTGCAGAAAGTCAGGAATCCTCTGATAGCGGTGCCTCACTGTGAATCTGGGTACTACTACTCACCTCTGCCCTTGCAGTCACTCTGTTCAAGAGAACATCAGTACTCACCAGCAGTTGGGGCTCACCTTCAGTCTTACTGCTACAGGATAGATCCATCTGTGAAGTAACCTCTTCACTAGTCCTGGCTTCAAGTGTGTGGTCTCTCTGGGTCCCCTGAGGCTACCAGACTCACATGCTTGTCTCCAAGCCTGAATGCATGTAACTGCACAAACACATGGTACTGCCTTATAAAAATCATTCCCTATCAGGCTATCTGCAGGGATATCCTCAAACACACCTACTTGCTTCCTTTTACACCCTGCCAGACAAAGTAAACACTAGCCAGAGGTATTTTGAATGGTGTCCCTCCTAAAGCTCTTACTAGAGTAGACTGCCCAAGCAAGTAGCGCTCCTCTTTAACCACTGCAAGCTTCACAATGGTTAGGTCAGAGGCTGTGTCTCTCTTAGCAGTGGCCTGTTTCCCATCTACTAAGATAGGATATAACGTATTGTGGTAATTTTGTACCCTTGTTGTTTCCAGACAACTTACTGCTGGCATTCTGTCATACCCACTTACTGGCTCCTCCACCTTTTGTTCCCCACCTTGCCAATGTGGACATCTATATGCTACATGGCCTAACTGGCTGCATTTAAAACATTTAACCCTTGATCCTGGACATGTACCGGAACTTGTGGCTTCCCCTGTTACTGTCTGTCTCTGTTGGGGCAGTTTATGCTGCCCAACATAGTTTCCCTGAGACCCATGCACAGCACTGAGTATCCCTTTCCTGTGCGGTGGTGCCCTGCTTGCTAGGTATAGTTCTCCCATTTTACCCAACTCATCTGCAGTGTTACATTCCCTATCTGACAACCAGATTCTCATGTCCTCAAGAAAAGTGCTAAGGATTTGTTCCCTCACCAAAATGTCTGCCAGTCCTTCAAAAGTGGTGACCTGACACCCATTCATCCATCTATGAAAATAAGTGCTTAACTCAGCAATATATTCACACACACTTTCATCTGCCTTGCGCCTATGCTCACGAAACTTTTTTTTATAAGCTTCTGGTATTAAAACACTCAAACAATTTTTAATGGTATTATAACTTAAGCAATCAGTAGCAGACAATTTAGTAACAGCAGTTACAGCTTTACCATGGAGTAAGGGTGTCAGGAACCGTACCCAGAGCCATTGGTCATCATTATATTGTTTAATACCTTTTCAGACATATGAATTAAACAGTCAAAATTATCACCCTCTGTAAATTGTTGAAGAAATTTACTGACCTTTATTGCTTCTGAGGTTTGGTTACTCCCTTCACCATTACCTCCATGACCCTGAAAAAGAGACAAGATTTCCTTTTCATGTTGCTTTGCCTCTCATTTTCTTTGGCTTCCAGGTGTCTCAGTCTCTCTGATGATTCTGCCTTGTCCTCCAAGCACCATAGCCTCTCTGTTGATTCTAGTTCTAAACATTTGGCCTCCAGTTCAAGTCTCTTTAACAACATAGATTTTTAAGTCCTCTCAGGAAAAATTGAACTGTCCATTTTCTGAGACTTGTACATCCCAAGGCCAGTCTGGTTGTCCTCCTGGTTGCTGGTCTGTGATACAGCTATGGTTAAGGCTGCAGTCATTTCTCCTTTAGTCAGGTTGGCATGGCCCAGTCCTTTGGTTTGGCACATCTCAGACAACTGGTTCCTTTTCATCTTGTCATAATCCTCCGCTGACATCCTTGCCTGCTTTCCTTGACTAACTAAGCTAACAAAAAATAAATAAAACTATTGTGATATGAAACTCTGAATGTCCACCACGTGGCTGCTGGAGAGTACAAGTACCTTCTTTATTGACCATTGTTTACTGTTTACAGGCTACAGGAGTTCAATATCCACACCAATGAATCCTAATATGTGATGTGATCATCCCAACACTGTCAACTGATGTGTGATATGGATACCCCAGCACTGCCAACCAATATGTGACAATCCACCACTGGACCATTAATCAAGGATCCTCAAACCTCACCA
This sequence comes from Protopterus annectens, assembly GCF_019279795.1. Lineage (NCBI taxonomy): Eukaryota > Metazoa > Chordata > Ceratodontiformes > Protopteridae > Protopterus > Protopterus annectens. Next base: position 1,672,499,272 of record NC_056726.1, on the reverse strand, counting down.
CTAAAAACAGAGGGGGATATACACTGGGATGATGACAAGTACACACACAGTATTTCCAGATGCTGCTCTTTGCATCAAATGCAATTTCCTTTAAGAGTACAAAGAAACCACAGTCAGTCCAGCACTGGTTTCTCTACCTTCCACCAGATCCCCATTAAGACTCTCCAATGGCATATCTATAGAGTTGAGATCTCAGCTGAGTGACCAGGCTAAGTCCTCCAGCACCATCTCTGTCTAACCAGTGCTTCATGTCCCTGTCTAAGTAGCTGACACACACACACTCTTTGAGGTTTGATTTATAAACACACACACACACACACACACACACACACACACACACACACACACACACACACACACACACACACCAAACACCTGGAAATGGCTGGCACAGGTTTTCTAGGTATGCTCTCTTCTGACGAGACTATAAAGTAGTTTCTACTGCCACCAATCATTCCTTATCATCTACTTTAAGGTCCTTAACAAAGGGTACCCAGTCTTATCTTTGTAATATAAATATTAATACAAATGATAGTTTGACCAAGAGCAAGGCTATTAGGAATGGCCCACACAGTGTCACTAAGTAAATATGCAAGTACTTTCAAAACTTAAACATCTCTACACAGATCAGCCACAATGAAAGGTTTAAATATATTTAATAATAAATACTAAAATAACAAGACATTATTAGATATATATTCACAGTGACATCAGAGTTCAAAACCACAGGAAATATTTAAAACAACATTACAACATTACAGGACAGTCTCAAATAAATAAAGAAAAATATCTAAACTAAGTTTCACTATATCCCTGACTGAATATAAGAGAATTATACTGTTCCCTACAAACATACTTCAGTAGAGCAAGGAACAGTGGATCTTGTAGTTGTTGTCAGGTCCAAGACAGAATACAGAATGCCCTGTCTTACTAAGAGACTTCTCAAATTAATATCTGAAATATTACTTCTAGGATAGTTTGCAGAATTACATTATTTCTTGTCATCTGACTGCTAGTTCCCAGGCCAAATAATCATTGACGAAACTGACAGTATTTAGCATCTACTTGAAAAAAATATAGAGACAAGGGCTTCTCCTCAGATCCCTGGGAGATGCTGGAAGCCATAAAACAATTGCATTCCTTCATGCTTTCAGAACTAGTAATTAATTCACACTAAAGACAACGCAGAAAGTTTCCAAGTATAGATATTCCCCCGGATTCATTAATCTGCCATGTAGGACTAAACTAGTCCTGCACATAAGCTACAGTTTAAGAGGAGGACGACAGCTCTCCATGCATAATAATAAAGGAGCACCACCGGAGCTCCAAATCCTACACTGAGTGTGGCCGAGTGCAGGGGGCATGTCTGAGAGCAGAGCTCTCAGAATAAACACACCCCGGCAAAGTAGAACAGAGGAAAGTATAAATAAATGAGCAAAACCGTTCATAGGTGTCCGCATATCTCCACCAACAGTCCCCATGTTTTCAACAGCAACAGTACATTGAAATAAAATGAAGAAACCCTTGTATTAATTTATTTAAAACCCCGAGTACAGCTAACCATAGGTGCGCGGGTTTGCCCATTCCATAGCTATGGTTAAAGCAGCTAAAAAGGCTGAAGAGGATAACAAGGAATATATATGCAAATGAAGCAGCATAGCAATAGTGGAGTGGTTAGAGCATCCACCTAACAAAGAGGCATTCCTGGTTCGAGTCCCTCTGCAGCACAAATCATTTTCCATGAGAAATCTGTATATGAACGTAATTTTACATCGTTTTGCCATATAACCTACATAATAACATTTAAATGTGAACTGGAGTACTGCATAAAATGCACATGTAACGTGTTAGTGTCATAATGAATAAGGCACAAGTAAGTAGGTCTAAGCACAAATAAGCAGCAGTAAGCGTGTCCAAGTACGTTTGCACGGGGGTAAGCATTGCCCACACAGATTAAGCAAAGTAGAAGCTAACTGAGTGTTAGAAACTGTAACCGGAGGTTAGCAGTGCTTACCGTCACGCAAACCCACTTACAACCGCTTTAAAGTGCCTTAATCACTCAGGATCCAACGGCCCATTTTCTGACCAGCAACAAAAATAAACTGCATCTGCAAGGCACAAACCCAGGACCGTGTACACTATAGTCACAGTAGTTAACTACTAAGCCATCATAGCAATAGATAAGAGAGATTAAGGCCATACATCCCATATATCCACATGGTTTTATATATATATATATATATATATATATATATATAATACACCAAACAAGTCCAGCACTCAAATAAAGAAAAACAATAAATCGGCCGTTTTGGAAGTAAAGGCTTTATTAAGCCAAAAAAACAGTCTGCCCCACAGACCGGTTTAAGCTCTAACTGGCGTCATCAGTGTGATACAGCAGTATAGGCACATCGCATTTATGCGTGCTTTCAAATTGCACTTCTCTTCCTTAAAGCGATATGCGCTAATACAGTATAAGATGAAAAAATACAAATTTAAAGTTAAACCCAAATACAGTTCTATGATGTAAATAATGTACATTAACCCAAACATAAATCCTCTAAATACACTATAAGTAACATTATAGATTCCCTATTAACTATGAAAATAGTTAAATAAAAGATATAAATTCACATATATAAATATACACTCATATATATGTATATATATATAAAAGAGAGCACATGACCACATCCTGTCACCACATTATATTAATCCTAAAATAAGGACATAAAAATTAGGGACACAAAAATATTTTTGTTTCCTACACATACATCTCTAACCAAAAATGTGCGTGTGTATGCATGCATACATGTGTATATCCATACCCTTGATGTATTATATTAAATACATATACTATGCACAAACATCATGTCGGTTTTGAAATATAAACACAAGCATACAAACCCACACAAATACATTGTTACATTTGAACATATCCCCATCCAGAAGACAAATGTATAAAAAGAAGTATATGTATATGTCATCACACAAAATGCAAAAATGCAAAAGACACAAAAAGAGAAATGCAAAAACCAACCATAATCTAGAAAATTATTGTCTATCTAGAGAAGGAACAACTACCAATGGTCATTCAAACCCGGCTTAAATAAAGCCCCTAAGTTAACTATCCATCTACGTTCTTTATTAGTTAGTATTTTATGTTTGAATGCATCCCCTTTAATCATATCATTCACTTTATCTATGCCAACAAAAACAAAATGAGCTGCAGGATGGTTTAGAATGTGCTTATACAAAGCACTTCTCATCCTCTTGCATTTTATATCACTGAGATGGGTGGCAATCCTTTGTTTTAGATGTACGAAGTCTGTCCAATATAGAAAGAGCCACATCTACACAAAGCCATATATACCACCCATGATGTACTACATGTGATAAAGCATCTAATATCATAAACCTTACTAGTGTTGGCTGAGGTAAAGGTTACCGTCTTAGACATTAAATTGCAATATTTGCAGTGTCCACAAAAAGTGCTACCCTTCCTGGAAGAATCTAATAAGCTAGTAATTTTACTCTTTTTATAGTGAGATAGATATTCACCCAAATTTTTACCTCTCCTAAATCCAAACTGGCACTGATTACCCAAAATTGAATGTAATAAAGGGTCGTTGTGTAGAATAAACCAATATTTATCAATAACCTGTTTAATTAAATAGGTATTTGTGGCATAAGTGGTGATAAACCGAATGTTCTCACCCTTCAATATCTGCTTTGGTACATCTACACTATCCTTCAATAAAGATAAGGATAAAAATAAATATGATGCTGAAGCTACAACACAGTTGAGTGATTCTTATTTTTATAGCCATTTATGTACTGATCCTACATCAGAATTTAAAAATATTGTTGATGCATTTTTACAACAGGCAGTATGTGAGAACTGGATTAGCTCAGACTTGGTTAAACAATTACAGGTTGAGTGTCCAACATTTCAGTATTATTACATCCTGCCAAAAATACATAAAAAACTGTTTGATCCTCCAGGTAGGCCCATAGTTTCAGGCCGAGGTTCCTTGACTGAACCATTATCAGAGTACCTTGAAAGCAAATTAAAACCCCTTTTAGTACAGGTGAGAGCTAGGATAAGAGATACCAAGCAGTTTCTGAATTTGATGGAAGATTTACAATTATCCTTTGATAGTAAACTAGGGACTTTAGATGTCCAATCTCTGTATACCAGCATTCCGCACTCAGGTGGTATTGAGGCGGTAGAATTTTGGATACAGAGATCAGGACTATATTCTATGGATGAGAAGAAGTTCTTGGTTTCTTTACTTAAACTAGTTCTTGAGCATAATGCTTTCAAATTTGATAATGAATGGTACTTACAGATAAGAGGGACAGCTATGGGGGCAACTTTTGCCCCTATATATGCTGACCTATTTATGGGCTACCTGGAGGAATTACTGATTTACAATACTCAGTTTCCTTTCTCTGAACAGCTTGTCATGTGGAGACGGTTCCTAGATGATTGTTGGGTTGTATGGTGTGGCAGCATAGAAGGCTGGTTAAAATTTAAAGAATATTTAAATTCTAATAAATTTGGTATAAAGTTTGTTGGGAAGTTAGAGCTATTTACAATAGATTTCTTGGATGTAAGTATCACTAAGACAATTGATGGAACTATTACCACTTCCCTATATAGGAAACCTTTTTCAAAAAATTCTTTATTGTATGCCACTAGCTGCCACCCTCCCCATACGATTAGGAACATACCTAAGGCACAATTTAGGAGAATGAAGACTATTTGTTCTGATGTAAATGACTATAATACAATGGCAAAAGATTTATCTTTTAGATTCAAAAATAGGGGTTACAAAACTGGAAACATTAAGGAGGCTTTTGATGTCAATAGGAACCTGGGAAGGGATTTGCTTCTGAAGGATAGTGTAGATGTACCAAAGCAGATATTGAAGGGTGAGAACATTCGGTTTATCACCACTTATGCCACAAATACCTATTTAATTAAACAGGTTATTGATAAATATTGGTTTATTCTACACGACCCTTTATTACATTCAATTTTGGGTAATCAGTGCCAGTTTGGATTTAGGAGAGGTAAAAATTTGGGTGAATATCTATCTCACTATAAAAAAGAGTAAAATTACTAGCTTATTAGATTCTTCCAGGAAGGGTAGCACTTTGTGGACACTGCAAATATTGCAATTTAATGTCTAAGACGGTAACCTTTACCTCAGCCAACACTAGTAAGGTTTATGATATTAGATGCTTTATCACATGTAGTACATCATGGGTGGTATATATGGCTTTGTGTAGATGTGGCTCTTTCTATATTGGACAGACTTCGTGCCATCTAAAACAAAGGATTGCCACCCATCTCAGTGATATAAAATGCAAGAGGATGAGAAGTGCTTTGTATAAGCACATTCTAAACCATCCTGCAGCTCATTTTGTTTTTGTTGGCATAGATAAAGTGAATGATATGATTAAAGGGGATGCATTCAAACATAAAATACTAACTAATAAAGAACGTAGATGGATAGTTAACTTAGGGGCTTTATTTAAGCCGGGTTTGAATGACCATTGGTAGTTGTTCCTTCTCTAGATAGACAATAATTTTCTAGATTATGGTTGGTTTTTGCATTTCTCTTTTTGTGTCTTTTGCATTTTTTTGCATTTTGTGTGATGACATATACATATACTTCTTTTTATACATTTGTCTTCTGGATGGGGATATGTCCAAATGTAACAATGTATTGGTGTGGGTTTGTATGCTTGTGTTTATATTTCAAAACCGACATGATGTTTGTGCATACTATATGTATTTAATATAATACATCAAGGGTATGGATATACACATGTATGCATGCATACACACGCATATTTTTGGTTAGAGATGTATGTGTAGGAAACAAAAATATTTTTGTGTCCCTAATTTTTATGTCCTTATTTTAGGATTAATATAATGTGGTGACAGGATGTGGTCATGTGCTCTCTTATATATATACACATATATATGAGTGTATATTTATATATGTGAATTCATATCTTTTATTTAACTATTTTCATAGTTAATAGGGAATCTATAATGTTACTTATAGTGTATTTAGAGGATTTATGTGTTTGGGCTAATGTATATCATTTAACATCATAGAACTACATTTGGTTTTATTTTAAAATTGTATTTTTTCA
>NC_056726.1:1672330598-1672488098 GCF_019279795.1 Protopterus annectens | reverse complement strand
GGTATAACCATATGTGTTGTTGCATAACCCACTACACAACACCTGCAAACACATGGTCGCAACACCCCACTGTAGGCATGTAAGCCGATGTAATATGCATCACAAGGTATTATTGTAGTCCTCACCCCGACCCAGGGCTGTGAGTGTCCAACGCAAACACCAAAGGCAGTGCATATGCACAGCTGTTGTCATAGACAACATGGCCAGCTGTGAACCTTCCCTGTAGCCATCCTGCACATCCCTGGATAATCCCCTTACTAACATCCTCCTTTGTGCCCCATGCACAGCATGTACCTATCAGTTCCTGTTCCATTTCTATTAATGTCTACGGGTACACGTAGGTGACACCCTCTTCCCCCACTATATTGCCAGTATCTGGAACTCCAACCCACAAGTAGTATCACATCTGTCCCACAGGACACATGTAACTAACACATGAAGGAATACCACAAGCACACCTGGAACAGCACAGGCTCACCACCTTGTGAAACCCTCCCACCTTACACTCTATACCACTACATCAACTAATGATACTGACACCTCTTGTCCTGCCTCACATACAAATCCCAACATCCGACATACCTTTCCTATTGCTCCCCATCCAATTATACATATGGGCTACTATATAGTTGCAATGTCACCCCCACTACCTACCTGCCTACTCCTTAGCTATTCGCCTCTACTGTACCACACAGGTATGGAATAACTACACCTACCCTGAATACCTGCATGTAACCTATCTAGACCTGTGAAACAGGAATCCTACCTCACCTTAAACAGACCTTTGTCAACAGTCATACCTGACATGTAAACCTGACTTAAGCATGGATAATACCGACAGTTTAACCTAAACTAAGCATGATTAATGGGGGATGTAGCTAGGTTATGTCTGTTACCCACTATGGATGTGAACACCCTAGTATTAATTGGGATATGTAGCTGGGGTCAATGTGGAGCTCTACACCCTGGGCCACTGCTGACAATGGACAAGCATACAGTCCGAGTATCCCGGTTGACAGATGTGAGCAAAATGCATGACATTGCGTGTGTGTATGCGGGAGCAAGTGGGTGTAAGCCTGTTTGGCCGCCGGTATGCGAGTACCACACTGGTGAAGCACTGTAGAGGCTGAGTGCAAGACGCTGCAAACAGAGGTCAGTAATGCTGTGTTTCACGCAAACAAGGGCATACCCACATACAAATGTTCTACAGTGCCTTAGTCACTATGTAGCCAACAGCTGTTGTTGTGGCCATTAACAAAATAATCTGCACTGCCAGGTTGCAAACTCCCGACCCTGCACACTATAGTAGACATGAGTTCCACTAAACCATGGCAGATACACATGCAGCTGCTGTGATCACAAACACGTCATCCAGCACAGGCATCCAACAGTATAAAAAAGGTATATAAGTGTGTAGATTAATACCAGAATACATGTCCATTGCTCAACCACAGTGTTATGAGCAGTCTATGTGCAGCACAGAACAGTGCCTGTCCAATCATACTGTGAGAACAGTACACCTGCATAATACCGAAGGGAATAATGATATACTGTGCACACCGTGGGGGCCGTGAGCGTGCTACATGCACAGTATGTCAAACCTGGGGCATTGGTTCTGTGGAACCGAGAGATGAGGCTGGCCAGGTGTGTGAGCAAACCGCTGCTACACAATACCCTGGCAGGATGCTACCAGTGGGAGAAACACTGTAGACCAGCTAGGTCTACTTGACACAACAACAGGTCTGTCCCTGGTGGGATAAACCATCAGTTGTGGGTTACATCGATGTTACCAGCAATATCGGAGGAGGATCAAGGGAGGGCTGGTACGTACATGGACTAAATGGATGATGAGTCTGCAGACGCTTGGGTGGGGACAGTATACTGGAGGTGTACCGAGACATGCAGAGAGGGAAATGTGTGAGGTGTGGTATGGCAGGGCTAGCAACTGGGGAATGGATGGATGCTGTGTACGTGGAGCTCAGGGGCCGGGGGAAGGGAACATTGGTATGTCATTATGGTAGACATATGCAAATGAAGCTAATCAGCAATAGTGTAGTGGCCAGAGCATCCGCCTAACGCGCATGCATTCCCGGGTCGAGTCCCACTGCAGCACATCCTATTTTCCATGTGATATCCATATGTTAACTTTGTTGTGCTGTATAACCTAAAAAGTAACATTTATATTTGCACAGTAGTACTGCCTTAAAAGCACATGTGAAGAGTCATAATGACTAAAGCACTAGTAAGCATGTGTAAGCGCATAACAGCAGTAGTACGCATGGATAAGCAGTTGTAAGTGTGTGTACGTGTATTCGCGCGTGGGTAAGCATTGCCTACATAGATTGAGCTAAGTAGATGCTAGCTGAGTGTAAGGAAATGCAACCCGAGCTTAGCATTGCTCAGCCTCTGTGCAAACCTGGGCACACCTGTGTATGACCGCTCAAATGTCCCTAACTCACTCTGTATCCGACAGCCTGTGTTCTGCCCTGAAACACAATATACAGCCTCTGGAAGGCCCACACCCGAGACACTGCACATCATACACTACGTGATTTACCATTAAACGCCATTGTACCACAGGGAATGTACTATGTTGAAGGGCTACACATTACAATGGTACAGATATGCACACACATCTATTCATTGACAATCATGTGCAGGTATATATACATATATATATATATATATATATATATATATATATATATATATATATATATATATATATATATATATATATATATATATATATATATGATATATGGGCTACATATACACAGAAAAAGGGTATTAGTAGCCATACATGTGTAGCAGTAGTGTGGACGTATGGGGTGCAATGTATATCCCCAGCCACAAGCCCAGTAATAGGTACCTGTGACATGTATAGTGTAGCAACAAGCCCCACAAAGGGGATACTTACATTACACATATGCCCACTAACAATTCAAAGGACATGACATGACACACAGGTATGTATACACAGACAACCTTTATTTGTGTACCATACAATAATGTATGCCATTACTGACAGCACATGGATGTTGATGTATATAACCAGTGATGGATGCAAGGCCCACACAAAACAGTAGATGCAGACAGTGCGGACATATAACATACTATGGTGTCCATGCTAAGCCCTTCAATTCATGCAACAGTTGACAATGGATTTGCCTGCATGATACGTAACAGTCAACAATATCAGATGTAGTTCAGCGGCCTCCAATTACACCCTGTAGTCAAGCCCTAGGGGGACATTCATTACTTGTGGTAATGTCAATGTATCTGTCACATGTATGGTCCCTGGCCAACAAATGTGGTGGGTGTCCACACTATGACTGGGATGATAGTAGGAATGCTAGCAGTAGTTAATGATAGGCCATTACCTAACAACCCCTACCCATTTCATAGCAGGACAAAGGCTGCCGTATATGTGGAGAACGAAGGCAGGAAGGCAGGGCCATACCTGCAATATTGCAGTTACACACCGTGGAACATGCTGGTGTTACAGGATGTGTTGCAACATACCCTAATGCAGGAATACGACATCAGGTACACAAATGGATATAGCCATGTACTGCTAGCATGCAACACACACTCACTGCCAGTGTAATATCTGACACAGGACCTGTGTGGTGGACAGACAATACATGATAGGCACACCTCTGTCCAGCTAGAGGATAGGCCCACAGTAGTGAGCTATGCAGACAGACTGCAGTCCAAGGTAAACTAGTATGTACACACACACACACACACACACACACACACACACACACACACACACCCTGTAACACCAGTACTCTGTAAAGCATTACACCACTCTACTCACAGTCTGTCTGTATGTCCCAATCCTCCAACATATATGTGGCTGCCATGAGTGTACAGGTTCTCCTGTAAGAGGTATTGCTACCTGCTGTCTGTAACATTGATGCCCACACACAGGAAGGATGTCCATCGCACAGGGAATGTACAGGGAATACGCCCACATGATGTAGGGATTCATAGTGGGTGGTTGCCATGACAGTGGTAATTGAAAGTGCTACACATGTGTACTCAGATATATATGTGGCTATCTGGATAAGTACATGTCCATATCATCCCACCATATGTCCTGGCCATGGAGTGTAGCCCTACCCCAGCCCCTATAGACCCAATGTAGTAGTGCAAGGGGATGTCTGGTATGTATAGCTGGTATATTAATAGACATTTGCTACTGTCATTGGGATTGTTGTCACAGACACCATGTGTGTGGAAGGTGACATCTGCTCATAACTTGTGTGTCATTGGCTACTGCCAGACATCCTAAGGTTATCATGGTACAGTACCTGCATATATGGCAGGCTCAACAGCCATGTCACAGCACAGAGTAGGATACACCTGTGTGACAGTGCATAACCACAACCAATGTGAACACAGCCACATCCACATATGGTATGCTAGCACAATAATGCAGTATATGGACTATCTGTCCTACACCATCCTCGTATGTGCCACTCACAGAATGACCCTACAAATACTGGGCTGCTACACAGTCTGGTCTGATGGCCGTCTGTGGTATGGGACATGTGTGTGTCTGGCCCTTCACGCATGTAAGGTAAAACGGTGCCATACAGTGGGGCAGCATGTAACAACAGATAGAAGGGGAGCTAGAACAATGACATCTACCACAGTCTGTACACAGGCCATAGTACATATTAACAATACACACACTGCCGACATTCACCATCACTACACAGACCTCAGTACTGTACAAACATCCACAGGATTTCCAGGGTATGGCATTAAGTGTAACCCCTACTGTACATGACATGTGTAGCATTCTGATAGATCACTGGCATGTTATCAGATATAATGACACTATTTACAGTGTACAGCACTTATGTACCACTTCATGCACGGCATATGTACAAAGGTTGACAGAGGTGTGGCTGACAGCACATACACAGGGCCAGTATAGACATGTTGCTGTGATACCCTCATTAATTTACCATTGTAACGGGGTTTGTTGCAACATAAGTCCAATGAGAGATATGTTGTCAGTAACTGTCATGGCCTTCACCATCAACAGACTGCAATCCTCACACTACCTTCTGCATTCCACGATTAGATGCATCGTGGCTTACACATGACACCAAAGGCACAACACTGCCCAGTCTGGAGATGAGCCTGCAGATGGGGATTCCTGATATACATGGAACTGATATGGCAGGTATTGTGACATGTACGACAGGCATATCCAGACAAACACTGTTAATCCAACATTACTCCATATGCAGTATAACTGCACTTACAGTTCGAAGTCAGGTAAGGCACATCCCCCTCCTGTTTGTTGCCCTCTTCCCACAGTGTATGTTGTTAGAGGTAAATCCCCAACCCATCTGAAATGCTGTTTGCCAAGTGACAGTTCTAGATCCTGCTCACAGTGACAGACAAGGGCCAACACCACCAGGATGTTCCCAGGTATTGGAGTGCGTTTCTATGCAATTGGCTATGGGAATGTTACCAGACCTGTTCCACATGCAATCGGCTAGGGAAGGGCTGCAATTCGTGCAGAGGCCATCATCTGATCATGAGCATCATGTTAAATGCACATGCTGCTGCCTAAGCAATGCAGGTGTGGCCCTCCACATCCACCAGAGAGGGGAATGGGGGAGGCAGACAGAGGCAAATACATATGAGGGAGGGGTGGAAGGGTAAAACCTACGCATGTTTGTGTCACACACCTACCAGCACAGGGTATCAAATACCCAACAGCTATGTAGTGCTATCACAGTTCGATGCTGTTATTGGATGCGCCACATGGGTTATCTGGTAGGGAGCACTCAGAACATATATGTGATGGTGAGTGACATCTGCAACAGGGATATGGTAGATATACAGTAGGTGATGTACATGCGCCTGTCTGCATGAACAGGTGCCAGTGTCAGCACAGGCACACTCACACAGGGATGCACACACATTAACACACTTGGCAGGGCCTGGAGTGCAACCCGTCACTAGTGGGATTGCCACAACACATCAATGTGCAGGGAACACATGCACCACATGGGTGATATGGAGGTCGTATGGGCAGTGAGTATGAGGGGATGTCAGACGTAAGGCGGCATGCTTCACTGTGCCCTGGAGGGAGTAGTGTGTGTGAATGTGGACATACGCACCATACAACACACACACACGAACACACAGGGTCCAGTTTGGACATACGTTGGTGCATGTCTGCACGGGTGTGTGATGGCCAACAGTGCCAGCAGGCTATACAAGGGTAGGCGATGGGTTTACCTTGGCATTGTAGGCGATGGGTATACATTGGCATCAGCCCACATGACAATGGTCTGCATTGTGGCACAGGCCTGTAGCTTCTGCATTTTATCCACGCAGGTGGGTATTGCATCCATCTTCCAGTCACCTGGGTGACTACTGTGTGTGGCCAATGCTGTACATCACTTGCCATGTCTGTGTTCCTAGTCCATGACTTGGATGGTGTCTAGGATGTGCACACCTCCCACATGCATGTACAGTGACATGTGGAACTGTACCTGGGGTGTCTGACCCATACTGTGAACACAGCTTATCATCAGATATGCCAGTCTTGCCCACTTGTGGTAGGGAGTGGTACTGGTTAGCAGATTTACCCTGCACCAACATTGATAGCATGTTAACAGCATTTCCTGATGTCAGTGTCATCTGTCCATACAGGCCATGTTGTCAGGCATGATATGTCCATTGTGAGTCACATGTGAAGGTACAGTGGAGTTGCTAACTGTGATTGGTAGGCCTTGATGTCACATGTATGAGTATGGCTCTGCACCCCAGCCTCTCAGCCATTTACATCTGTTATCCCTGTATGGTTGACATGGTGATATATTGTAGGGCCACCATAAATGAAATTAGCAAAACCCCTACACATTGCCCACAGGTGTCACAGACTCACAACCACCTCTACACAGGATATGAGTTACAAACACACACACACACACACACACACACACACACACACACACACACACACAGACATGTCATGTCTGGGAGTAGAACCCCCCCCTACCTAACTAGTTTACTACATTACAGCACTACGCAGTTATATCACACGTCACGGACATTACTGAATTACATCTTCCCCAAAGGAGTATTTCTCAATTAATGACAGCAGGACTACTAAAGTAGGGCATTTGTAATGTATTGCGAGTGAGTAGCCTATAATGCATTGCTCCATACACAGGCACTGAGACACACACATCACATCCAAAACTGGCATGGATGGAGATGGAACACTACCACTGTTCTAAATCACACTACAGCAGTACACAGTTACAGAACACGCTACGACGATTACTGGGTTATCATGTTCCCAGAGGTGTACATCTAGGTGAGTGACATCATGTCTATATCATATTATCATACGATGTAAATAGCAAAAGATCGTACTGATCATATCAAAACAACAAAATATTGAACAAATGTAACAACAAATATTTTCCCAGGGAAAAAATTTGCTGCTCCGTAAAAAAAAAAAAAAAAAACTTAAACACGAATTTAAGTGGGGGGCTTCACCCCCAACACCTCCCATGTGGGGGGGCTGTTCCCCCCACACACCCCTACTTAAATATACCAACTCCAAGATCGCACCATAGTGGAGGAAATGGCAAAGTCCCAAGGATGGCCCACCAAATTTTTTCCCTGGTAAAAAATTTGATTTTCCGTCACTTCGCTATTTTGCCATTTCAACAGTATCGGATCAACTAAATTGCATTAGATATTTATTCCATTCGATAGCATCATATAGACCCGTGATACCAGCAGCCTTGGCAAAGTAGAGTATTTGTATTGTATGGAGTGTGAGTAGCCTAAAAAGCATTGCTCTCTACCCAGTCAGACACACACTCAAAGTAGCCAAGGCTGGGGTTCGAACACCTACCTAACTAGTTTATCACAATACAGCAGTGTGCAGTTACAGGATGAACCACGGTGATTACTGAGCTATTGCATTCCCAGAGGTGTACTTCTAGGTGAGTGACATCAGCAGCCTTGCCAAAGTTGAATATATGTATTGCACGGAGTGTGAGTAGCCTAACAAGCATTTCACTCCACACAGTCAGAGGCAGACAGGCACACACACAAACACACACTCACACAATTGACAGGTCTGGGGTTAGTACTACTACCTATCTAAACTGTCACTACAGCAATATGCAGTTATGGCACGCACCATGCATATTACTGAGCTATAGCTCTCCCAAAGGTGTAATTCACATTGGATGACCTCAGCAGGCTTGTCATACTACTGCTATGGGGGCCAGTGTGTGCATGGGCCATACCCCATTCATGTAGGGGTTGACATGCCACATATGGGCACACACAGGGTCATATGTCACAGGTGCATGTATACAGCTACTAGATGGCTGCTTCTTTGTACAATCTTGTTGCACAGCTGGCACGTACACCACATAGTCTGTCATGCTGACAGGTACTGGCAGCTAGTATCCGCAGTGGGTCACATCCACACCTCATGTGTTGGGATCCCTTTGGCTGTGTGCCAGTTGGGACAGGCCCGCATGGCTCCTTGTCATGGTCACCCTCTTCCACACATCTAGCTCATGTACCTGTGGCTAATTATAGTGTGTTGCCCTTACATATTTGTCTGTATCCCTATCCACTGTGTGTGCAAGGCAGGAGTGGTGCATACCGACATGTGTCCGCACTGAGAACTACAACTTCCAGATATGTCTGGTCCACTGGTGTTTGCAGACATGGCCTTCATGTGTTTAAGTGTGTGAGTATGCCCAGTATGACCTCTCAGTACGTTGTTGACTGACATTGCCTTCATTCCTCTAAGTGTGTGAGCATGCCCAGTATGGCCATATGTGTTGCATGTGTGGATCACGTCCAGGTTGTTTGTACTGCAGTGCTGACCTTTTGTTGTACACCAACAGGTAGCATGCTGTGTCTGCAGGGTATCCATCGGTCATTTGCCATGGACTGTTGCTACATTTCTGCATAGTGGGGAGGACACCTGACTGTTTCTACTGTTCTACACAGGGGTGGGGGGGCACACCTGACTGTTACTCTATGCATACATTGGATAGGGGGACACACCTGACACTTGTACACGTTTGCTAGGACTGTACTGGTATGTCAGGTACTCCATTTCAGTCTGTAGTCTTACCTATCCTGCTGGCTAGGGCTTACCAGTGTAGTACAGATCCTAGCTTGGTTTACCTACTTATTAGTGTCTGACTTCCTAGCCTTCACAACTTACATCCAACTGCCTGTCCTGCTGCGGTCTGTGTAGGCCTGGGGCAGTGGTTAACCATAGTGTGCATTCAGAGGCCATAGTACAGCATTTGTTTGTGTTTGCCTTCACCTGTCCTGCTGGCTGAGACTGTTGCTGAGTATGTGATCCTTCCTGACTGGTATGTATGGCTCTTATGGACACCTCTGTTGCTCAGGCCATTTCCTGCAGTGGGTTTTGTCACCCTGTGTAGTACTGGCTACTATGGTGACTCCAGTATGCGTTACAGATCTTATGCTGCCACTATGGGTGTCTACTCTCTGCTGCCTTGACATCCAGCCACCCAATTCCCTTGCATGTTCACATCCATACTATAGCTATAGGTAGAAACACATTATACTCTATTTGGCAATTGGTAGGTTGATTGACTTACCTTGAGGGTGTGCCAGACTTGAGGATGGTGCTGGAGGGCTGCCTATGTCGGATGCACATAGTACACTCCCTATACATGGTTGGGCACAGGTAGTGTCATGTTTGGCATCCCTTTTACTGTCTGTACGAGTCAGAGAGAGGTGTCATTCCCTGGGGTCATACGGTGTCAGTGTATATGCTATGCGTTGCCTCTTTGCCAAGGCCAGGGCATTTTGGGCATGCCCCCTTCTGCCTACTTTGGAAGGCTCAGGTTGTTCCTCTTCTGAGTCACTCTGTACCTATACAGGCCTTGGCATTGGTAGGGGGCTGTGTGGCCCTGCCCCATGCTGTTCCTGCTGCAGTTGTTTCCGCAGGATCATATTGTGTAGCATAGCACATGCCATTACTATTTGGGTACATGTAGCTGAAGAATACTGCAGGGCTCCACCAGATTTGTCTAGACACTGGAACCATGACCTCAGCATCCCAAACACAATCTCTATTATATGTCTGGCCTGTGCGTGTGCATCATTATGGCATTGTTGTTCAGGTGTGTGTGCATTTCTGATGGGTGTCATCAGTCACGGCTCCAGTGAGTACCTAGCATCCCCCACTAGTTGACCATAGGGGATGTCCACATCGGCAAATCTGTGGTACAGCTGCATCAGTTGCCATATGTGTGAATCGTCATAGCTTCCAGGGCAGCCAGCACGCACATTCAGTATAATGCCCTGGGCATTACATATGACCTGGCAATTGATGGAGGGGATGCCCTTGCAGTTGATGTAGGCCCTACCCTGCTCACCTGATGCTGCTTTGATGCATAAGTGTATGCAGTCTATAGCACTCACTACCCCAGTGTAGTTAGCTATTTGGTGGAAGAGACACATATTGCGGGTCAACACCTCAAGTGTGTTGAGGAAATATACATGCTCACTGGCATGAGCTGACATGGCATCCAGGAACTGGTGGAATACTCTGGATGCGGATGTCTGCAAGATGCCCATGTTATCCCCAATTGTAGTTTGGGAGGTACCTGTGGCTAGTATACCTAGGCCTACACATACCTTGGTATCCACTGGGATGGGTTCCACTCGGCCAGTGTAGTGTGTCAGGTGTGGCTTGCACAGCTCAACGATTTGCTGTAGGAGGTCTCTGTCCACCCTATAGCACTCCATTATCTCCAGCTCATGTAGCCCCTGGTAGGTTACCCTGGGTCTGTACACGCTTCTCTGTCTCCTCACTGTGGGTTGTTTGGCAGCATTGACATCCTCACCACCCTCAGCCTCTTGCACATGTTGTTCTTTGTTGCCTGCTGCAGCCCTTCTCATTTTGTAGGTTTGGTTTTAAAATTTCCCCGCTTGTATACACCGGTGGTGTAGAGTGTGGAAAAACCAGGGGAGTAGGTGTTTGCTTGGTTTATAGTGGTGTTCTGAGCTGGGCTGGTCTGCTTCCTGTGTGATTAGCTGATTCTGATACATTTCACCTGGCAGCTCAGCTAGTTCTCCTTGATTACCTTCTTACTGCTGTTTTCCCTTCCCATTGCCTCCCTGTTTAGGCCCGTGTGCGTGCCGTGCAAACGGAGTGCTCAAATGTGCACAAAGCTGCTTTTTCCTGGTTTAACTTCCTTTTACTTCCTGTAAAACCTGGTGCGTGATGCGTACACCCACTTACACTTTGTAAAGAGTGCTAGGCAGGTTTATACACACCCCAAGCTGAGCTGTGCTAAGCTAGGAGCAATCCCGAGTCACAGGTCTCCAATCCACTTACAGTATGCCTGACCCCCCCCCCATGATGTCACCTATATCCTAGTCTTGCACCCAGCTATTTATACTCATACACTCTTGGGACCTGCCTCACACCCTGGGAAAATCTGGGATTCACTAACCCTTCCCTCATTTGCATAGGATTGCCTACTAATGCATAGTTACATGTCCCACACTGAGCTTCCCCCTTAGCAACCATTACTCACTGGCCAGGTTGTTTTCTGACTGCCATTGACTTGTATGGCAGAATACTGATTTCAGTTAGAATGCTTATTTTAGGTTTATTTTATTTTTTCCCCAGATCCCATTTGCACGCTGCTGCCCTAATCTTAACCAGGTGAGATCGGTGAAAAGAAAATTAAAAGTTGTCTATTTTTTTTTAACAGTTTGCAATGCCAATGGCCTTCTACTTGTACATTGGCATGCTTCCGCAATGATATGCAGCCTTTATTTGGAGCTGTCATAGCTCCGTTTTGTAGATTGCAGCACTGTACTCGGTTACCAACCAAGTACATTTCTGCACACTGCACTCGTCCTGCACAGATGGCTGCCAGCTTCCTGGATCGCATATTACCCTCATTTGCATGATTTTCACCTGCAAATGAGGGTAATTTGCATACAGGAGCTCTGTCCATGCAGGATTATCCTAAAAGCTCATGTGCACTTCCCAGGAGCTCATTCCTGGATCGCACATCAGCCATATTGCCGAAAATAGCTCTTAAACTAATCCTGCACGCTATAAAGGGCTTCGTAAATCTGGAGGATTGTGTCTCTTGCTGCACTGAAAACTGAAAACTACCATCTTGTATGGCCTAGCCATAAAGTAATTTAATTTTAGTTTTTCTCAGATTTACTAGACCGAGGTTAACCTCCTGTATCCCAGTTTCTGCTGTTGAAATATATACATTTAAACAGTTACAATAGTGTATGTACATTTCTGTTCTCTTATAGAAGGACCAACTGTGGTTACATTTCAGACAGCACCTTGCAAATACCTTTTCAACACACATCTGGGCAAGCAGTTTGATATACACATGACATACAGTTGTAATACATTTGTATCACAAGCATCTTATATAAATCATTTTGATATTCACCAATGACATATAATTATTTACAAAATTCCAACTAGCTGGGCTGGAAGAATCTCCGTTCTTCACACGTGTTATGGGACAAGACCAGCTTATTAAAATGTATATTCATTTCAGCTTATTAATGATGCTATAATATTATTGTTAAAAAGCAAATATAATTTGTATGCAGGCCTGGGAAAAATACAGCTTCATAAGTCATAGTATTACTGTTCATTTTAAGCTGCATTCTTTTAGTATGTAATAAGAGAGAATAGTACATATTGCATGAAGTGAGGCATGTAGCTATACAAAAAGGAATTTGTTAGCCTGACTCCTCCAGGCTAGAAGTGTGTTGTTGCTAGGACAGGTCTGAAACATCCAAGGTCGGGAACTAGACTCTTTGGAAGCAGGTGAATCATGTACAGGAAAGTGTTCAACTGTAGTCTGATGCAAAAATCACGAGGGATGAGAACATTTGCAAAGTTTTCTGTAGGACAAAATAATTATAACATCATGAAACTGCATGATTAGTTTGATAAGAAAATGTATAAAATTATATAAAATGTATAAAAATGTATAAAATTACTCTCTGATTTAAAAGCCCGCATTTGCACTTGTTTCCCTCCTTTCCTGTAACTACTTAAGTCCAGATACAGACTCTTAGTTTTACCACTTGAATTTGCTTATTCGTGATCAGCACTTGTTCAGAACTTGTTGTAAGCACTAAATAACTTAATAATTACTACAGCACTCAACTTTCCTCATTACCTAGAGGAAAACAGTTTTGGTAGTTACTTTCCTCACTTGATTAGAGAAAAACAGCTATTGTACTCACTTTCCTCACTTATCTAGAGGAAAATAGTTTTTTATTCAGGCATGTCCAAGGGTCAGCTCCCAGTGTTCTCTCCTGTTTATCTGATGAATCTGGGCATCTTGGGGCAATGTATACATTTCTTCACGTACACTGACAACCCTCTCCTCCTACCACCCAAAACTACAACCTGTGAGAGATGCACTTATCTAGCCAAACTGGAGGTAAAGCTCTCTCCAACCAAGACTGAACTTGACAGTCAAGAGGAGAAGGTAAATACCTGCACCACACCACACTCATCACATAGTCTCACTAAATCTATACCACCAAAATCCACACATAGAAACACAAAAACATTTGCGAGGCTCTCAATAATAATCTGCTCAAGTAACAGAGACCTCCATAGCATAAATGCAAGCAACCTCCACCCCCCAACACAAGCCAAATGACACATAGCCAGCAGACTCAGTGTGCCACTCAACCACAGCCAAAAAGGCAAAACAATGTACCCAACACACTAGTTATAGGTGACTCTATAGTCAAGCACACTGATGTCCCACTCACCATCTAAACAAGGAAAAGGTTACTGTCAGCTGCCTTTCGGGTGCCAGGATCCGCCACATAACCCACGCACTCAGGTCACTCCACAACAAGTACATATATGACTCTGTCATTGTCCATGTTGGTGTGAATGACCTGAGACGTACCTCCCTGGACTACATGAAAAGAGACATGGAAGAGCTCTCCGATCTTGTAGCCCAGGCAGGTATGACCCTAGCCCTGAGTAGCATTCTGCCATCTCCCAGAATGATGCCGCAGTACAAGGACAAAATGATTGAATTCAACAATTGGCTAAGCTTCTTGTGTCATTCTAAAAGGATCCAGTATCTGTCTGCCTGGGATGACATGGTTGACAGACCACGATGCTTTGCCAGAGATGGCCTGCACCTGTCACCCCTGGAATTCCGGATACTGGCTAAGGTTCTTGCCACCCCTGTAGTGCCTTTTTAGGCAAGGTTCAAATGACAAATTCACCACCGTAACAGTAACAGGCAAGCAAAAACTGAGGGTGATGCTACTCAATGCTAGAAGTCTAAGTCTCAAAATGCACTCACTCGAGGCACTCCTTAAAATGGAGAACACTGATATCTGTGCAGTGACTGAGACATGGTTCAAGGCTCCAGAGAGCACCCCTACACTACCAGGCTATAACTCATACCACAGTTTTCAGCCATGTAACCTGGACCGGAATACCAAAGGCAGAGGTGTGTCCTTATTCATTAAGGATATCCACACCTCCAAGCTAGTTGCTCAGCATAATGCAGCTGAGGTTATCCAAGTGCAACTAACTCTGGGCAAAACTGCAATCCAAATTGTAGCTTGCTACAGATCCTCCACCATGCCCCAGGATTCCCACTCCTCTTTTCTTGATGTACTGGAAAATATTAGTGTTCAACCAAACACCATAATAATGGGCGATTTCAACAACCCCACCATTAACTGGGAAAACTACTCATGTACCAACTCCTTCACTCGATGCTTTCTGGAATTCATAAACTCCAATGCCCTGGATCAACTTATCCACACCCCCACCAGGGGCAATAATATCCTAGATCTAGTCATTACCAACATGAGTGACAGGTGTTCCACACCTGAAGTCAACTCCTCATTGGTCCGATCTGACCATAAGCTAATTACCCTAGATATTCACATCCTGCCCCCACCCCCCATTAAGGAAACCATGGTAAAACATTTCTCCAAAGCCAACTTCATGCTTCTTAAGACAGAAGTGGTGAACTTCATGACACCCATGCAGATGGACAATACAGTTATGACTACTGAATCCTACACAATTGCACTTTATAAGCACTTACATGAGTGCATGGATCATGCTATCCCAAACAGAACCAAGACACTATCCTCCAAAAAAAGGAAGCCAATCTGGTGGTCCCCTGCCATAAACAAACTGTACAACAGAAGGAAGAAACTGTTGCAAAAAGAGAGTAAAATCCCATGAGTGGAGGAGCTACCTGCTCAGCCTCAGTAAGAAGCTGTTTTCCCTGACAAAATCCTCCAAAGCTAGTTACGAAAACAAAATCGCCACTGATTCTAAAGACAACCACAAAGCATTCTATAGCTATGTAAAGAATCTCAATGGCAACCCTCAGATCTGCTCTGAGTTACAGCACAATGGCACTAATTATACAGACCCAACTGATATTGACAACATCTTGGCAGATAGGTTTAGTGCTAACTTTACCCCCTTCTCACCCCCTAAAGAGCCCATCTCTATACCAGAAGAATGCAAAGTTCCTGTAATCACAGCTGCACAGGTAAAAAACACACTCTCCAAAGCCAGGATCACAGCATCCATGGGACCAGACAACATCCCAGGCTGCATTCTACATGAACTACAGAACGAACTGGCACCCCACCTAAGTACCATGTTCAATCATATCCTCACCTCAGGCTTTGTGCCTGCTGAATGGCGCACAGCAATGGTTATCCCACTCCACAAGGGGGGAGCCACCATGGACCCCGGGAACTACCGCCCAATTAGCCTGACGAGCCTGGTCTGCAAGGCCATGGAATGTATCATCATGGAACTTATAAACAAATACATTGGTAATCTCCAAACTCTGGACCCCACCCAGTTCAGGTTTGTAAAAGGCAGATCATGTCTCCTAAACCTGATAGACTTCTTTGAAGCAGTCACCAAACCGTAGACGAGAGTAAGGTGGTTCACACAGCCTATCTAGATCTTGCCAAGGCTTTCGATACCATCCCCCACTCTGGAATTATAGATAAACTCACTAAACTAGGTATAAATCCCTATGTCACAAGATGAGTTGCCAACTGGCTCACTGACAGAACCCACACTGTGAAAGTAACAGACTCCAAATCTGACTTCAGACCAGTGACAAGTGGAGTACCACAGGGTTCATTCCTGGGTCCTCTTCTGTTTGGTATCTACTTCTCTGAAGTACAGGCTAACACATCAGATCTTTGGCTAACGAAGTTGGCAGATGACTGCAAACTAGGAGTCATAATCGAAACTCCTAACGATGTGGACATCCTACAAAAGGGCCTCACTGAGACAGATGCCTGTTGTCAAAGCCATGGCCTCAAGCTCAGTGCCAAAAAGTGCATTGTCATCCCCTTTGGTAAAAACTCTGTACCCATGAACTACAACATAGGCGGTAGTATACTTAACACCAAAAGTGTGATAAGAGACCTTGGCACACAGGTGGACAGTAGTCTCTCCTTTGATAATCACATTGCCACATAATTCAGGAAATCCTTCTATGTGGCACACCTCATTAAAAAAGGTTTCTCATCCAGAAAAAAAGAGGTCATTGTTCCCCTCTACTCATCACTCATTAGACCTATTACAGAGTACAATGCCCCTTTTGGTATGTACCTCACAAGACATCTACAACAACTGGAAAGGCCGCAGAAATACCTCACAAAGAGGATTACCCACCTCAAACAGATGCCCTATGCAGACCGTCTCAAAAAACTCCAGCTTTACACCGTCGCATATTACCTACTCAGAGGTGATCTCTGCCTAACATACAAAGCTATGTCAAACCCAGAGCTGTTGGACATGCTCCACTTAAAGAAGTCCCAATCTTTCTGAGATACATGCTCTAGGGACCTAAACCTTGTCACCACAATAAATAGAACATGCCAGAGGGATAGATTCCTGTCCCAGAGACTTCCCATACTCTTGAATAAACTACCTATCTATATCAAACAAAGCTCTTCATTAGCACTCTTCAAGAAAAATCTTGATGATTGGATGGGAAATAGGAAATTCACCCCGGGGATCACTCCTGTGGCTCTGATCAACAGTGACACAGGAAAATAATTTTCTTGGGTGGGAAAAGCCAGGGTACCTTTTTTGCTGGGCTTATATAGGCTCCAGGGCCAATAGCCTAGTACCTACCTATGAACCTATAAAGTGAGAATGTTTCATTAAGAATACTGAAGAATAACTCACAGCGCTGTAAGAATAAAATTTCTGTTTGCACATCCTGAAGTCCTGTTCCTGACTAAAGGCATATAAGGTAAATTCTTAATGTTATTTATTTATGGCTTTAACAATTTGGTGCCGCTCTCTGGATCTGAACTTTGGTATTGCTGCAAGGCAGTTCTGGAATAGGGCCCATCACAGATTTTCTGTGAATTCCACAATGTTTTGCATGGAATAGTCAGAGACTCAGATGTGCAGCTATTCAGGGTGTACAAACATACTATCCTTGGCAGGGAAATTATTTTGTAAGGGAAAATGGTTGGTTTGTGTTTTTCTTTCCTTTCTCTCTTTTAGACAATTTTAGCAAAATGTAGAATAAGTGAATGACTGTGTTTGTAGTATAAGTGCAGGACTGTGTTTTTGTTTGACTGAGTGGTTATAAGATATACGAGTACTAGTGGGAGGACCCCCACAGTAAATGAGTATAGTAAATGTATGTGCACATACAATAAAGGACAAATTAACACAAGGAGGCGCCTTGTGTCAAGGGCGGTACCCTCAGGATTGAAAGGTAAGAAGTATGAGAGATGTTTTTATTCTGTCAATGTATGAATGTATGAGAGAAAGAAAAGAAAAAGTTAAAAGCTAAAAATAAAGTTAAAACAAGTTCATGAGCCCACCGCATGATTGGGATGTAGACTGTAAAGTTAAAACAAGTTCATGAGCCCACTGCATGATTGGGACATAGACTTTACAACAAGTTCATGAGCCCATAGCATGATTGAAACATAGACTATATGCTGTTAAAACAATTTCATGAGCCTACCGTATGATAGGACGTAGAGGTATGCATTGTTAAAATAAATTCATGAGCCCAAAAGCATGCTGGGATTTAACAATGTGATTGTGTGAAAGTACCCTCAGAGGGTCCGGAAGAGTAGTCAGTTCTGGACACAGTACATATCTGCCTTGTTATCCCAACCGCAGTGATGGAGCTGCAACTTTTGAGCTCACGCAGGGATGAAAGCAAGGGGGTGCTGTGGGAAAAGGCTGATTGAAACCTTTTCTCTGTTGCTGCATGGTGACAGATTTCCTACCCTTCTCTCCCTGTATGGTGTGTGGATTACTACAGTTATTTTCTGTCTTCGGAATTGCCAGAATCCAGGAGTTGTAAGGTAAGCCTAATATTTTTATTATTACTGATTTATAAAATAAGAAAAATGGGAGCAAAGATAAGCAAACAAGATCAAATCCCTGAAAAGGAAACACCTGCATATTTTATGTATTTTAACTATGGGAAGGAAGGTTGTAAATATTTGTATGACTGGTTTCAACTTATTAAGAATTGTGCTGGTGGGGTATTTCCATTAAATGGAACTTATGATAAGACTAAATTGCTAACACTGAAAGGTATTTGGAAAGAAAAGATAAGCAAAGTAAGTGGGGAACAAATGATAGCATTTTATTCTTGGTACAGTGAAGCACTTAAAAGGGAAAAGGAGTCAGCATTAAGAGGGTTGCAGGATGTTAATAAGAAATTGTTGCAACACGTTAAAGAGGTTAAAAGGGCAGTACAGACCAGTAAAAAGGGATCCCTTTATCCTGTCTTAGCAGGTTTGGAACAAACTGAGAATGGCCAAAAAGCAGAAACTTCTGAAGATGATGATAATCCTCCAGTAGCTACTGATCCCCCACCCCCATATGCACCAGTATGGGTACCTCCTGTACAAGACTGTTGTTTCTCAGACTCCTACCTTTCAGTCTACTGTCCATTGGACACCCAGTTCACGTGATACTGGTACATCTCAGACTGGTTCCCCTGTTCAGTCTTCACCTTTTGAACAGGCATCTGCAGTTAAGGGGAGGTTCTTCTTCCTATCCTTCTCAGATAGCTTCTACTACCCCAACAGGAGCATTAGCATTTGACACTCCTGTATCTTACCATACACACTCACATGACAGAGTACAACAATAAGAGATTACAACCTCTGGAGGGGGATCTATTGGCACCTCTCAGGGAAATTTTGGGGGCTAACAATAGGGAACTTGTTCATTATCCTTGGACCCCTGCTGATTTGCATACTATGTCTAAAAATGTTCCAAATATTAGAGAAAATCCATTAAAATTTAAAGAAGAATTAAATACTATAATAGAATGATACAATCCTACTTTGACATATTTAAATCAACTACTGAGGGTAGTTACTTCAGATGAAATAAGAAAGCAGTTACTGGAAAAGGCTGAAATAACAGATTTCACTATCATAGGAAATGCATTAATAGATAAACAAACAGCATTGTTAAACAAGATTACAGCTGTGTGTCAAGTTAGGACTGAATGGTCTAAAATACAGGCATGTAAACAAAAATAAAGGGAAAGCCTATGCAGACGATGAGTCACCTTAAAACAGTATTTGCTAGACATTCAGGAATACCAGACCCAGAAGAGCAAGCTAAGCCAGCTATTGCAGCAGCCTTTGTGCAAGGTCTGCAAGCCCCTGTACAAGATCAAATAAAGCAGGTGCTCATAGACTGGCAAGGGAAGGACTTAGAGTCTTTAGTAAGTGCTGAAAATCACTGTACAGAGTATCAGGAAAAATGAAGGAAGGATACTGAGGATAAGCTGTTAACTTTACAAATCAGGCAGCTGGAAAACCCAAGGGGTCGAGGTTGAAGCAGGGGAAGGGGTAGGGGAATTGCTAGAGGATTTAGAAAAAGTGCTGGTCAAGGGGAACAAGGTGCAGCTGGTTGGCAACAGCGAGCTGGCAGTGCTCCTCCAGCTTCATCTAATACATCTTGCTTTAACTGTGGAGAAGCAGGACATTGGAGAGGGGAGTGCCCACACAGGCATATGCAGAGAGCCCAAGATACTTGGACTGAGTGGCAAGCAAATTATAATAATGCAGTTTTTCCTCCACCACCTCCTCAGATTGGAAGGAGTCAAGAAGCTCCATACTGATTAGGTCAAAAAAATAATACAGAAGTGAATCTTAACCCTCAATTGCCAATAGATCAAAATGGGCCCT
Source organism: Protopterus annectens (assembly GCF_019279795.1). Taxonomy (NCBI): domain Eukaryota; kingdom Metazoa; phylum Chordata; order Ceratodontiformes; family Protopteridae; genus Protopterus; species Protopterus annectens. Next base: position 1,672,467,809 of record NC_056726.1, on the reverse strand, counting down.
ACGTTAAGATGAAAATAAATTCAAAGAAAAACCCATTTTTGGTGGACACTGGAGCTACAAGGTCAGTGCTAAAAATTACTTCAGATAATCAAATACCAGTATCAGAAAAGAAAGTAAAGGCAGTTGGAGTAATAAATACTACAGTTACGTATCCTGTTTCAGAACCCATCCCCATTTCTTTAGGCCCGATTAAAGAAAAACATTATTTTTTTCTGAGTACTACTGCACCAGTAAACCTACTAGGAAGAAATTTGTTATGTAAGCTGGGTTGTACTATTTACTGTACCCCAGAAGGGGTGTATCTAAGTGTTCCAACAGAATTGGAGGGGGAAGTATTGGCAGTTTTAGCAGAAGCTGAGGAACAGCCTGCTGTAAGCATACAGACAGATGGAGAGTTACTACAGCAGGTACCTGCCAACTTGTGGGCTAAGCATGCAAATGAAGTAGGCATACTGAAATCAGCAGAACCAGTAAAAATAAAATTAAATCCATCAAAACCTCTCCCCAGAGTTCCACAATATCCACTAAAGCCAGAAGCAGAGCAGGGAATCAAATCTATAATTCAGTCTCTAATACATCAAGGAATAATAATACTAGCTAAACACCCTTGTAATACTCCTATTTTTTCAGTGAAAAAGCCAGGAAAGGATACTTATAGATTTGTCCAAGACTTAAGGGTTGGAAATAATGCAGTGCTGCCTACTTTTCCTGTTCCAAATCCAGCAACAATACTGACTTGCATATCACCTACAGCTAGTTACTTTTCTGTGGTCTATTTATGTTCAGCATTCTTTTCTATACCTATTCATCCTGACAGTCAGTTTCTGTTTGCTTTCACTTATAAGGGACAACAATATGCATGGACATGGTTGCCACAAGGATATACTGAATCTCCTTCATTATTTTCTCAAATTGTAAAAAGAAATATGGAGAATGTGACATTTCCAGGTGTATCTGTGTTAGTACAATACTTAGATGATTTACTAATAGCATCAAACTCCTTCCAGCAATGTCAGCAGGATACCTCGCATCTTCTGACTATCCTTGCAGAAAAGGGACACAACGTGTCTAGAGAAAAACTGCAATTGTGGTCATCTCAGGTATGTTATCTTGGTTATTTAATTTCCCAGGGTAGCAGGCAAGTGTTACCATCTCGTACCGATGTAATATCTAAGGCCCCATGTCCAACTACTCAGAGACAGCTTAGGTCTTTCCTAGGTATGACAGGATACTGTAGACAGTGGATCCCTAACTATGTAGAAATTGCCAAACCTTTGACAAATCTTTTAAAGCAGGATACACCAGAGCCTCTCCTTTGGAATAGTGAGGAGGAAATCTCATTTCAGAACTTGAAGCAAGCTTTAGTTACTGCCCCAGCTTTAGGGTTACCAGACTATGATAAGACTTTTATTATATTTTGTCATGAAAGAAAAGGATTCACACAAGGAGTACTTGCCCAAAAACATGGGGACAGCTATCGTCCATTGGCTTATTACAGCACAGCACTTGATTCTGTTGCAAAAGGTTTTCTACCTTAAGGGCAGTTGCTGCTGCTGCCATACTAGTTAATCTGGACAATTGTTGGTGCTTGGGAATGATCTCACAGTAGCTGTCCCTCATTCTGTATCATCTCTTTTGCTTAAAATGAAAACTCAACCACTCTCAACTGTATGCCTAACTAGATATGAACTTACACTTCTTTCTGATCCATCTATTTCTCTGATCTGCTGTCCTGTTCTAAATCCTGCATCTCTGTTGCCTACTGCTGAGGATGGTGAAGAGCATTATTGTGTGTGTGTAACTAACTATTTGCTTTCTCCAAGGAAGGACTTAAAGGACACTCCTATACCCAATGCTGATATGCATCTGTTTGTCGATGGTTCCTGTGGAAGAGATCAAACAGGAAAGTTGACCTCAGGAATAGCAGTCTGCACCGAGGAAACAATATTGTTCAACAAAGATTAGAGGCTGTTCACTCTGCTCAAATAGCTGAGGTAGTAGCTTTACAAAAAGCATGTGAGTTAGTCAAAGACAAGGTGGCCAATATATTTACAGACAGCCGTTATGCTTTCTGGGTGGTACATGACTTTGGGCAACTTTGGAGAGAGAGAGAGGGGGCAGGATTCACGAAGGCTTGCACGGAGTGTAAGAGACGTGTAACACTCCATGCAAGCCTCGCGATCCAGGAACAGCCCTAAACTCTGTGTAAGAGACCAGCTAAAATGTCTCTTACACGGACTGGGCGTGGACATGCTAAATACCTCACTTGCAGCCGAAAGGTATGCAAATGAGGTATATTAGCGATCCACGAAGCAGAAACCAGTCCTAAGAGACGTTTTAGCTGCAGAAATGTACTCAGTTGACAACTGAGTACGTTTCTGCAAATTCCACAACGGAGCCATGTCAGCTCCAAATAAAGGGTGCATATGTGTCAGGCAGCATGCCAATGGCCAAATATGTGGCAATTGGCAAGGTAACCTGATGCAAAAATAATAAAAATATAATTTTTTTCTGCGATGTTTAAACCCAGCGCAGCCCTGCGCAAACGGGCTGCGCTGTATAAAAACATAAAAAAGAAGGTTATAAACCCACAAATGTGGGTTTCATGCAATACATGGAATGACAATGCAGGGACCAGCAGTCCAAAAACAACATGGCCACCGTGTAGTGGTTGCTAAGGGGGGAAGCTGAGTCTAAGACATGTAACTAAGCATTAGTAGGCAATCTCATGTAAATGAGGGTTAGGATACTGAATCTCACAGTCACATAGCAAATGAGCACAGTCTGAGTAGTGTAAGAGATACATAAGGGGAGGAATAGAGTAGGAGATAGGTGACATCACAGGGGGGAATGGTAGAAAGAAATGCAGTTCATTGGAGGTCAGTGTAACATGACAGATGACAGACGCAGATCATGGCAAGAGGTGTGCCACTAGATAAGTCAGGGAAAGTCAAGAAATGGAAGGTGTACACTGTTACTTACACCAAAGTTTCTTGCTGGGCATGCATGAGCACGTGTGTGGGCCATGAAGCGCGAGTAGGGCAGTGTGCGCGCGTGTAAGGCAGACTGAGCATGTGGGAGCATGTTGGGAGATGTTTAACACTGTTTGCGCTGGTGTGCGTGCGTGTAGGGCAGGCTGAGCATGTTGGAGGCTGTTGACAGACGTGTAACAGTGTTTGCGCGGGTGTGCGCACGTTTTAACCCGAATAAGTAGATTCTGAACCATGTAAGCACGTGTGCATGCGTGTAAGCCACTGTGAGTGTGTTTCTGCTGGTATGCACATTGCTCCCCCCTGAGGAAACAGAAAGGAAAAAGGAAGCAACAGAATTAATAGGAAGCTAGCAGGGATAACTGCTGAAGCTAGCAGGAGAAAACAATTAGAAGCAGGCAATTACACAGGCAGAATAGTAGCCCAGCCCAGCACTTAAAACTCTGCAAACAGTAGTGCAGGATGTTTCTCTTAAGAGACACTGCAAGACAGGAGTAAGCTAATATAAGTGAAAACTGAAAAAGCTTCACTCAGAGCAGAAATGTTAGGGGCTGCCATAGCTGTCATAATGAGACATAGGCGACTTGCTGAGGGTGGTGACAATGCAGATGGTGCCAGACAACCCACAGTGAGGACACGGAGAAGAGTGTACAGGCCCAGGGTCACCTACCATGGGTTACATGAGCTGGAGATAGTAGAGCACTATAGAGTGGACAGAGAGCTCCTACAGCAAATTGTTGAGCTGTGCAGGCCATGCCTCACACACAGAACCAACAGAGGGGAACCCATCCCAGTGGAAACCAAGGTATGTGTTGGCCTAAGAACACTAGCAACAAGTACCTTCCAGAGACCAACTGGCGATATGATGGGGATATCACAGGCATCAGCCTCCAGGGTACTGCACCAGTTCTTGGATGCCATGTCAGCACATGTCGGTGATCATGTATATTTCCCCAATGCCCGTGAGGTATTGGTCAGCAATATGCGTCTCTTCCAGCAAATAGCAGAATACCCCGAGGTAGTGGGTGCAATAGACTGCACGCACATACGCATCAAAGCACCAGCCGGTGAGCAGGGTAGGACCTACATTAACCGCAAGGGCTTCCCCTCCATCAACTGCCAGGTCATGTGTGATGCCCAGGGCATAATAATGAATGTGTGTGCTGGCTGTCCTGGGAGTTACCACGATTCCCACATCTGGCATTTGACGCAGCTGTACCAGACATTTGCCAATGGGGACATCCCACACGGACACCTAGTGGGGGATGCAGGTTATGCACTGGAGCCGTGGCTGATGACACCCATCAGAAACGCACACACACCTGAACAGGAATGCCATAATGAGGCATATGCACAAACACGTAATGTAATAGAGCGTGTGTTTGGGCTGCTCAAGTCATGGTTCTGGTGTCTGGACACATCTGGTGGAGCCTTGCAGTACACACCAACTACATGTACCCAAATTGTCATGGTATGTGCTATGCTACATAATATGATCTTGTGAAAACAGCTGCAGCAGGACCAGCATAGGGCTGGGCCAAACAGTCCCCCACCATTGCCAATGCCATCACAGGCAGAGCGTGACTCGGAGGAGGAACAACCTGAGCCTGAAGGAGGCGTGCCCAGTATGCCCTGGCCTTGGCAAAGAGGCAACGCATAGCACATACACTGGCTCAGTAGGAACCCTGGGGATGATACCCCCTCTGATTCACTCAAATAATAACATGGATGCCTAAAATGACATGACCTGCTCACAAACATGTACAGGGAAGTGTAATATGCGCATCCAACAGAGGCAGCCCTGCAGCACCACCTGAGGCATGAATGCCATGTGTTAAGTAATGTAACACCATGTACTATATGCACACCTGAGCACCCTGACTAACATCCACCTTCACCAAGCATGAAGCCACAAAATGACGATGGGATGATCAAGTGCAATAACTGGCTGAAGTAATGCAGTCAGTCAAAGAGGAGCCAATGTGTTTCAGGCTGGGAAGACATGCGGAGCATGACATGATGCACCACCTGCTAGAGGTGGTGTGCACCTATCATTCCATGCCCCATGGATACTGGCAAAGGCTGTCAGTACCCACAGCATGCCCTGAATAGGTAAGTCTCAAAACACAAACCCACCTTCATAGGTACCACAAGGGATAGGAACCTAGATGTAATGCTACCCAATGCCAGAAGTCTAAACAGCAAGATGTGTGCAGTGTAAGCGCACACAGTATGGAGAATGTAGATACCAGTCCTGTAATAGAAAACTGGGTCAAGGCTCACATCAGCACCCTAACACTACCAGGTCACACCTCATACTGTGCTGTACAGCTGCAAAACATGGAACAAGCTACAAAAGGAGAGTGACTAGCAATAAATGTCAAGGATAACCACACCCCCATGTTGGTACCACAACAAGAAGCAGCATGGATTAGCCATGGTCAAATACCAATGGCTAAAACCACCTCCCAGTATATAGCCTGCTGCAGACTACTGTCCTAATACCAGGAACTGCACCTGGCCTATGTTGGAATACATGAATATATCAAGCCCCCCAAACCACATTATATTGCTTGACTGAAAATACCCAGACATACACTGGGAGCATTATACTAGCACCAACACAGTAGGAGAAAAGTTCCCAGAATCCATAAACCAAAATGCCCAGGAACAATGTACCACTCCCACAAGAGGGGTAAGCATACTGGATGTGATAATCAGCAACATGTGTACTGGATGGCAAGATGAGAAGTGTATCCCTCACTGGTAAGACCAGACCATAGAGTAATCACACTGGATATACACATCCTGACCCCAGTCCCTGGCCAGAATACCACAGTGAAAAACATGTGTAAAGCATAGGTTGCAGCCCTCCAAACTGATGTTGAATCCACGAAAGGCCCTGTGCAAGTTCAGAATATGGGACACACCGCAGAACATGTTATACAGGCATTCCATGAACACAGCCAGGAATGCTTGGAGTATGTAATCACAAATAACAACAACACACAATGCCATACACGCAGGCATCTGGCATGCTGGACTCCAGCCATTACCAAACCATGCAAGAGAATGAGGAAGCTACCACATGATAGAGCAAACATAAAAAGGGAAGTAATCACTGACCAGTAGTATGGCAATAACATATGTCCACACATACAATCCACTAAGTCCAGCCACAACAAGTAGAATCTGTGAATCCAGAGGCAATGTGACACCTGTCCCAAGTACACAGACAACCACAACACCCCCCAATAAATACAAATATATGTGATAGATGCAACCATGTATCCAAACCAGAGGTTGAGCTCCACCAACTCAGTACTGTCAAAACTAGTCAGGAGGAGAAGGTAACCACATACACCACAAACCCAGTCCCACATAGACCTACCACAACTGTAAACCAAACACATAAACACAGAAAAATATTCCCGGAGGCCCTAATTATAAACACACCACACCAACAGAAGCCTCCAAAGCAGATCACAAGCAACCACAACCTCCAAACATAGCACATGCAACGAATAGTACACAAAGCTGGTGTGCCAAACAGTCACAGGCCAGAAGGAGAAACAACATGCCTGATACAGTTGTAATAGGTGTCTGTATAGGCAGACACACTGCTGTCCCACTCACCAGACTGAACAAGGGAAAGGGTAGAGTAAGCTGCCTGTAGGCTGCCACAAAATGCCACATAACACAAGTACGCAGGTCACCCCAAAGCAAGCAGAAATATGATGCACTCAATGTCCATGCTGGTGTGAATGACCTGAGATGTACCTCCCTGGTCTACATGAAAAGAGACATGGATGATCCCTCTGAGTATGTACCCCAGGCCAGTATGACACTGGCTGTGTGCAGCATCCAACCCTCACCAAGAATGACGCCACAGTACAAACACAGAATGATCATGTTTAACAGCTGGCACAGTTATAGCTGTCAGTCCAAGAGGGTCTAATGTCTGTCTGCTTGAGATGTCAAGCATGACAAGCCATGCTGCTGTTCCAGGGATGGCTTGCACCTGTTACTCCTGTGCATCTGGATACTGGATAAGGCCTTTGCCACCTCCATAGAGCCGTATGTAGGCAAGGCCAAAAAGACTACCCACCACCCTAGAAAACATAAGTGGTAGGAAACATAAGGGTAATGCTGACCAATGCCAGATGTGCAAACTGCAATATGCATGCCCCTGAGGCACTTCCCATTATGGAGAACATCGATGTCTGTGCAGTGACAGAAGCCTGCTGCAAGCCTAGTGATAGCACACCAGCACTACTAGGTTATACCACATATCATGTGTTATGGCCCCAACACTTGGACCAAAACATCAAAGGAGGGGGAGTATCCATATGCAGCACAGACACCCATATGGCTAGGTAACTGACAATGCACAAAGCAGCGGAAACCACCCATGTGCACCTAAGTGTAGTCCAAACTGCTGTACAGTCTGTAGCATGCGACAGACCACACTCTCACACACAAGAACTCCACCCAGACATCCTGAAGACACTGGACAGTATGAATGTCCCACCAAATACCAGACAAGGTACACAGAAATTACCACATAGGTGGCAAATCATTATGTATGCAAGGAGTAATCAGGGACCTAGGGACACAAGTCGACAGTAATCTGTCATGTGACACTCACAATGCCAATGTGGCTAGGAAGATTGTCGATATTGGACACCGTATCATGAAAGGATTCACATCTACATCAACAGAGGTCACTGTGCCGCTGTACTGTTCCCTTATCAGACCCATAATCTGGTACAATGACTCATATGGGATGTACCGTACGTGACACCTGCAGCAGTTCAGAAGACCTCATAGTTACCCCACCAAGAGGATAAAGGGTGTGAAATATATGTCATATGCTGCCTGGCTGTAGATAACCCAGCTGAATGCAGTCACAGACTGACTACACAGAGGCATTGTATGTCTGTTGTACAAGGCCATGTCCAACACAGGAGTAATGGACATGCTCCACAACAGGAAATCAAAGCCATTGGAGCTGTGAGAGTGACAGATGTCAGCCTCAAAACATAATGAAATAAGATGTGCTGGAGGGACAGATACATAATTCAGAGGCTCTCCACACCCAGAAACAGGATCCCAATCCATGTTAAGCAGAGCCCTTCACTGACACCCCTCAACAGGAATATTGCCAAGTGGATGGATGATCGTACATGTATACTGGCGGTCTTCACTGTGTCACGACCAGACAGAGGCACAGTAAAGAAATTCATAAATGGCCATAATAGAAACATAGCAAGGGGTGGCGAAAGACACACACACTCTGGCTTGGCTTACTAATGCCCTAGGGTGGATAGCCTAGTATGAACCCATGAACCTATGAAGAAACAAAATGTACAGGACACTAAGAATAATCACAAGGCTTACCTAACTGATGGTAGGAACCATGTTGGGCATCCACAGATATGCTCCGAATCACACAGATATTACAAACAACATACCAAACACACACACATATTGCTAACATACAACCTGACAGGTGCAGTGCAAACACCCCCCCAGAGTGCAAAATATCTATCCCAGCAGACTGCTGGTCCCCTGACATTGCAGATGCTGAGGTAACAGCCATCATCTGCAAAGCAAAACACACAGCAGCAAAGGTATGTGATGGTGTCCTGGGCTGAGGCTAACATGGACTCCAAGAATAATGGAATGCCAAATCACACTACTGCCCAATGTCAGCCTTACCACAGGATATGTACCCAAAGAGCAGTGTACAACAACAGTGGTCCTTCACAACAAAGGTGTTGCCTGAATGGATACTGCAAACTACCACCCCAGGATCCTGACAAGCTTGGTCTGCACAGCTATGGAAAGGATCAGTATGTACCGCAGACAGAAGGCTATTGTGGACCTACTGATACTGGACCCTACACAGTGTGGCTGTTGTAACTGCAGAACTGGCCCCTAAACATGTCTGACCCATTTGAAGCAGTCATTAAGGTCATTGATGAGGGCAATGTGGTCCACACAGCGTAGCTGGACCGTGCACATGCTTCTAGACAATACTGTACGAGTTCAGTATGGATATGTTCACCAGCTTAAATATATACCCCTATGTCAGTAGAGGGGTTGCAAACCAGACCAAGGACAGAACTGACATGGTCAGACATGCCGCATCCATGTCAGACTACAAAGCAGATATGAGTGGCATCCCACAAGGCCTGGTCCTGCCCCCCCCATTCTGTATATATGTCCCATAGGTATAGGCCAACATGGAAGGACTGTGACTGAACATGTATGCAGAGGAGTACAAACAGCCCACCATATCCGACCCCCAGCTGACACAAGCAACCCACAAAAGGGCCACCTACAAACAGACAACTGGAGCCATAGCCATGTCAGCAAGCTAATTGCAGAACTGTGTATAGATGACCACCGTGGATATACAGTAAGTGCCCACAAATTACCACACAGGTGTTAACCCATGACGTACCTAACATGTAATGTGAGACCTGGGTACAAAAGGTGATAGATATCCTGCACTGGACAAACATGTGGCTGTAGTGTTCGCAGAAACATATACTATATACCCACCCAAACATGAAGGTTGGCAGATGTAGATAAGGGGATGTCACTGTGGCTCTGCAGTCATCCTCCATCAGCGTCACAATTGACTACAATAGCCCCTGTGGGATATACCTCAGCAGACACCTCCATCAACTGTAAAGTCCACAACAGTACCCCACCAAGAGTAGCAAAAGAGCATGAACAGATGCCATGTGTTGCCTGAGTAAGCAAACTGCAGCCCCACACACTGCCATACTGCCCAGCTACAGGCAAGCTGTGCCTGATGTATGAAGCCATGTCCAAACTGGAATCAATGAACATGCTGCACCATGTACAATCTGAATGGCAGTGAGCTATGCACATGAGAGACCTGAACCCCAGCACTGACATACATAGGACAAGCTGTACAGAATGATCCATAACACAGAAGGCACCCCCACTCTTCAGTAAACTCCTGGTAGAGGTCAGCCAGAGAGTCACTTATTGACACCCCTCAAGAGGAATCCTGATGAGTGGATGGGAGATGGTAGGCTAACCCTGGGTATCACTGTTATGTCAGAGGTAGACGGAGGCACAGTATACTAACCATGACATATGTCATGGCAAACTCCAGTTACAATGTGTGTCGAAGGACAAACACACCCTGTGACTAGCATCAGAAATGGCCTAGGGAACATCACTAGTGTTTGCCAATGTCCACCCATGTTGTGGAATATACTACCAATGTTGGACGAGCCTGGTGTAGGTAGTCCATATCTGAACATAATGCAACATGGTCATATGTGCACAACTGGCCCCTACACAGTCTGTTGTGCTCACTATGAAGATGTCAAGCAGTCATAGGACTAAAGCCCAGGATACTGTCCACCACAGTGAATGTACTGAACCAGTACACTATACGGTACTACAGTGTTAGGTCATTATGAAAGTATGTTGAGAACTGTCTGCAATGTATCCCATGCAATCCCTGCAGGCACAGTATAATCCCTGTTGTGGCAGACACGAAGCAGTTGGCCAGTTAGTACACAACATGACACCCAACACACAACCATAAATGTGAGATATTGTTGAAGTTCACACACACCCAAATATGTGGTGGACTTCAGAGTGCAACATATGGAAAGCTCACACTGGGCATGCTCGCACACTTGGATAAATGAGGCATATGTCAGACAACATGCCATGGAAAGGCTGAACTGGGCATGCTCACACACTTAGACCATATCTCCGTTTAGCAGTTGGCCACACATATCTGGTATTTGTACGTGTCAGTCCAGGAACCAACCACAACACAGCAATCTGCCCAGTGCACACAGTAAATGACTACAGAGACATAAGTGATATAGTGGATTGCCGTCATATGCAAACATCTTCCACAGATACACAAGTTGGTCATAGGAACAGGGAATGCTATGGCAATAAAGACCTGCAAACAGTAGAACAGCACAACAAATATCGTGCATCCAACAATTGAACATATGGGTGTAGAGGTCAATACTAGCCTTGTTGCCCTAGGGAATGACAGCTCAGCCAGAGTGTGCTTGGCATCTGCATCCCCAGTACAGTAGGCTACTGTGCCACTGTAAAGTAGGTCACATAAGGCAACATGTGAGGCTAGTGAGCTGTGCCTCTGTCTAGCATGGGCACCGTGGAGATCCCAGGGATTGAATGTGCTAAGCCACAGCCATGCTGTCGGTGTGTGCTGGAAGAGGGTTGCTGAGGATCTCTAACAGTAAGTGTCCGTCAATAACAGACTGAGGGGAGCCCTATCTGCATTCTCTGGACAATTCCACTGTCAACACTGTGTTGTAATGATTATGTGTGAATGAAGTGCTGTGCCGGAACTGTTCACAGATGTCCTCCATCTGTGGGCTACAGCTCTGCAATGTATTAGGTCACTCTGTCTGTTGTATGGCTCATATATGGCTGGTGTACACCTGACAGGTGTCTTGTTGTGGAGCAGTCATGGGTATATGTGGGATAGCATGATCAATGCAAACCGTACACATGCTCATAGAATGCAATTGTCAAGGATTATGCTGAGTGGCCAGTATAGTCCCCCAGCATGGGTCCTCTGAAGTCGTCCACCCCAGTCTTCACAAGTGTAGAGTGTCCTTGTGCTAAATACAGTTTGTGTGCAGTGACAACCTTGCCTGGGGGTGGAGATGGGATATGGATGTCCAGGGAAAGGTGGGTATGGTCAGATATCAACAATGGTGGTCTACCTCTGGTGTGGAACAGTGAGTACCCACGTTGCAGATGGACAGGTGCAATATGTATTCCCCATGTGGCTGTGGTGTGTGGTTCTGCCATAGCACATGGACCCACAAATTGTAGTGGCTGTAGGGTAAAGTGGTAGAGGCCTGAGTAGTTCTCACACACAATATGCCTGTACCTGATGTTAACAACTGGAATGGTGTACGTGAACACCTGCATATCCCGGCACTGTTCCCAGGGAAGCTAAGTGTGTGTCCTGGATGTGGGTGTGGTGTTCTGGACTGGTTGTGTTGTGTGTTACAGGTCCTGTGGTCCCAAAGCATGGTATAGAACATAACCTGCCAGTGCAATGTGCATATCCGACCCTGACGTAGGTGGCTGCAAATGCATATATATGCTATCCCCCACCTGACAGGTAGTACTACATGTACATACCTCTGTAGAAATAAAGATGTCAGCACCCTATAAATACTGCAGGTGCAGGACAGATGCCCAGTAATTCGGATAGTGCACTCTGCTAATGCGTCTTCCCTCAAGTATCATAATATAGTTAGGTAGGGGTTTGAATCCTGCAAATGCTCAGTGTGTGTGTGTATGTGGGTGGGTGAGTGGGGTTTGTGTGTGTTAAAGGCTGTGAGAGGGAAATGTCCCTTTTGGCAACTGGGAAAACACACTACAGGATGCACATTCCCCTTTCTAAACACTGATGATGTCAGCACCCTATAAGTACAGCAGGAGAAGGTGAACCTCCCAGTAATGTGAATAGTGTGCTCTGCTAATGCGTCCATTTCGAGTCTTATAACATAGTTAGGTAGGGGTTTGAATCCTGCAAATGCTCAGTGTGTGTATAGGGGGTTAGTGTGTGTGCAAGTCTGTATGAAGGAAATATCCCTTTTGGCAACTAGGAGAACACACTACAGGATGCACATTCCCCTTTCTAAACACTGATGATGACAGCACCCTATAAGTACAGCAGGAGAAAAGGAAAACCTCCCAGTAATGCGAAAAGTGCGCTCTGCTAATGCGTCCATCTCGAGTGTCATAACATAATTAGGTAGGGGTTTGAATCCTGCAGATGCTCAGTGTGTGTGGAGGGGGTTAGTGTGTGTGCAAGTCTGTATGAAGGAAATATCCCTTTTGGCAACTAGGAGAACACATGACAGGATGCACATTCCCCTTTCTAAACACTGGTGATGTCAGCACCCTATAAGTACAGCAGGAGAAAAGAAACCTCCCAGTAATGCGAATAGCGCGCTCTGCTAATGCGTCCGTCTCAAGTGTCATAACATAGTTAGATAGGGGTTTGAATCCTGCAAATGCTCAGTGTGTGTGAATAGGATTAGTGTGTATCTGAGGGAAATGTCCCTTTTGGCTTCTGTGAAAGCACTCTACAGGATGCACATTCCCCTATCTCAGCACGGATGATGTCAGCACCCTAAAAGTACAGCAGGAGAATGGAAACCTCCCAGTAATTTGAATAGCGCACTCTGCTAATGCGTCTCTCCTGAGTGTCATAATATAGTTAGGTAGGAGTTTGAAACCTGTAAATGGCATGTGTGTGTGTTTGGATGTGGGGACTCTGTGTGTGTGCAAGTCTGTATGAAAAACATGTGCTTTTTTGAAATCAGGAGATCACACTACATGATGCACATTACCCTTTCCAAACAGTGATGATGACAGCACCCTATACATACAGCTGGAGAAGAGATATCTGCCAGTAATCAGAATAGCGCAACCTGCTACAGCGTCACTCTCAAGTGCCATAACATATTTAGGTAGGGGTTTGAAACCTGCAAGTGTGTGTGTGTGCTTGGATGTGGGGAGTTTGTGTGTGTGCATTTCTGTATGAAAAACATGTTAGTTTTGGCAATCAGGAGATCACACTACCAGAAACACATTACCCTTTCAAAACACTGATGATGTCAGCACCCTATAAGTACAGCCAGAGAAGAGGAACCATCTAGTAATCCGAATAGTGCACTTTGCTAATGCGTCTCTCTCATGTGTCGTGATTTAGTTAGGTAGGGGTATGAATCCTGCAAGTGTGTGTGGGGGTAGTAGGGTGTGTGTAAATGCAAGTGTGAAAGAACAGATCCTTTTGGCAGATACTACAATACACCAGATGCTGCATATTCCCCCAGTAAACACAAGGGATGTCACCACACTATCAGCACAGCCAAACAGGGCTAGTTGGCCAGTAATGCCAATAGTGCACTCTGCTACTGGGTCTATTACCATTGTCAGAGTACAGATAGGTATGTTTTGGTAACCCACAACTGCCACGTGTGGTTGTGTCACACATTATGACCTTGTGTGGGCCTTTGTGCATAACAATGCATGCCATTGCCTAAACCAGCAATGGCATTGCACACATGATGTATGTGTGTGACACATACACATAAATACCTGTGACCTGCAGTAGTTACCATGTCTTACACATGCCTCGAGTGGATAAATGGTATTTGCAATGTATACCAATATGACTGTGTCTTACTGTGCAGGGGCCGCACGTGATATGTGTCTATACAGTGTGGGTGTATATGGTAAAATACCTACAGCAGGGGATACACATCTGGTCTGGGCCATATAGTCTACATGTAGTCGATGTACAGGTGCTGCATGTTCCCACCTGTTGTGGGAGTGGTAACATGTCATTCCACTGCAATTCAGTGACCACATGCTGTGAACCCTTCAACTAGTGTGTTGTAGCTACAGTAATGCTCATGCACAATGTTTGGTTGGATGCAGTCCAGCCATATAAAGACAGTTCTTGAGACTGTCATATTGCCAGTGTTGTTATGGAGGATAGGTGGTTTTCCTGTGTATGGGAGGGTTGTGTGTGCCAGGCTATGAACCAGATGGCAGTCCGACACACTGTCAGCTGCACATGAGTAGGCCCTGATGGTTTGTGCTGTGCCAACAACCTGAAGGTGTGTGTATCTGTGGTGCCTTGGGATACCACCCCCCTGTCCATGTGTGTTACATGTGTAGGGGACGACAGGCATGGTATGAGGCATAACCTGTCAGTGATGGGTTACACCTGTGAGCCATGAATCAGGACTCTGGTACTGCACAGACATTGCAGTTCACTGTGCTGAGGACAGTGTCCAGTGCATGCATCTTGTGGTGTACACTGCTGGTGTTGTGTAGCAGCACTGTTAGTGTCCTAACCTGTGTGATACCCATGGAGGTGGCTATGTAATCCGTGTCCTGCAGCATAAGGCAGTATGTGTGTATCAAGGAGCTTTGCCAATATACATCGGGCCATGGGTGTCACGTGCAAGCTGACCCTTGCACATCATTGTGGCTTCCCTAGCATGTTAGCACATGTTGACAGCCAGCGGATACCCTATGAATGACATTGGAGACTGAGCAGAATGTAGACATACAACACCCTTCCTACATATAGTGGTAGCATACCTGGTGAGGGTATGTTGGCAACCAAGATCAGGCTCATACTGGCCCATGCCACATGCTGAGAGATCCATTCTATGTTCCCTATCATGTAGTCCAGGGAGGTATGTCTCAGGTCATCCATAGTGGCATGGTCAATGAGTGAGTCATATGTGTCCATGCCTCTGACTGACCTGTATGCATGTGTTCTGTGGTGGACCATAGTGCCCCTGAGGCATATCACTGTGACCTTCACCAGATACAGCCTGTTGAGCGGGACCCCAGTGCAGCACCCAAGACAGGTACCTGACACATCTGTAACAGGTGTGTTGTGTAGCCCTACAGGCTGTGAGTGTGTGGCACACGGGATGTGTGTGCCATGTGTGGCATGTGCTCTGTTCTGACAGAACATATGCCTGTGTGCCAGCTGTGGAGGTGTGTGATGCTCAGGCAGGATGCTATTCTGAGTCCCAACGTATGCCCCAGTGTGTTCAGCATGCTTTCAGTGCGTGTCTATGTCTGACTTGTATTGTAGTCACTGTAATATGACATGCCACCTGACAGGGTATGGCATTACTGGGTTCAGAGAGCTCAGTCCCCAGATTGGCTATGTGGTGGCATCCCACACATGTGTTGTACGTTCCTGGCCAAGGGCGATGGCTGACTGCATGTATGTGGCAACTGTGACATTGCCACATGACTCACATAAACCACAGCTGGACCATAGAGGTGATTCACAGGTTACCTTTGCACATGCTACCCTAGTAGTGTGATTGCCATGGTGAGTACCAACACATAGGGCAAATGGGGAACAACATACTGAAGGTGTGTATGTGTGGGTGTACTGCTACTGTTTCATAGCACTGGCATATATGACTGCACACGTGGGTAAATGCCAGGTAAGACATGTGCAATGTGTCACAGGCAACGTACATGCAAACAGGACGGACAGTGACGTTCTGCCATGTGTAAACCTGACATACGTATCGTACGCTATGCAGATGTCACTAGGAGTCCACAGAAGCACTGTAACTCTGCATTGCAGGTGTAAGCAGTGTTCCAGGGAACCCCAAGTGAACATGCATGCAAACAAAGCTACAGTAAGCACGGCTGGAAGTAGTTCATTGTACAACAAAGAAGGGGTAACACTAACAGTAAGTAACAATGCAAATATGTAGGCACTATCAACATGTACCCAGAAATACACAGTGCAGATGCCCATGGTAGAACTGATATTATGTCATAGTTAATTGTGATTTGGATTACATTGGTACTGCACACATATCAACATGTGCAAACATCCACATTGCATAGTCGTTGTGGGCAACTTGACACCATTACTGTACATGTCCACCATTGCATATCACTACTTGCGTTAACTTCCCCCCTGTGCTACCCATGTATGCGGCTATCTGTTGACATCCTTACCACCGGCATGCAATTATGTGCAGCTGTTACACTTTGGTACGTACTATGGGTGCAGATAACAATTCAGGACATTCATACGGTTACTGCATCAGGCATGCTGGGATATACACACAGTCATATCAGCACACTGTACTGTTACCAACATGATACTACTAATACAGTTCTATGTAGTCACCCTGTGCATCAGCAACGTGTTTACCTGTTCCTGCAATGATGTTGGAGATTGCAGGAGGTGGCACAGTGTCATCATATGCACAGGGTGTGAATTAGGTATGCCTGAGTCTGCCACTGATACCACCAATTGACATATGTGTGTATGTGTGTTGGTAAGGGGCAACAGTACAGGGTGGGGCACTGTTGGTGCAGTGTTTGCGTGTATGTGGTCGCCCTAGGTGTTAACATTTCACATGTGTGTATGCACGCACACAGTTCCACCTCATGGCTGCCATATACAGGGGTATGTGGACAGCCACAGACTGCACCTGGCAGGTCATACAGATCAGTGTCTGTGGGCATGGACACGGTACCTGTGCCTGGCATGGGTGCTACGGACCGTATCCAGTACTAAGCCAGACTGGGTACTGTCATCAGAAGCGGGAGTGTGTTGACTGGACACAGGTCACTGTTGGGACTGTCCAGAGCCACATGCACGTGGTCTCCTGGGGCGTTCCGATGACAGCACAGACCCAGCATTGCTGGGGCTCCTGCTGGCACTATGGGGGTGTGCGCGGGCCTGTTGTCGTCTACGCCGACTGCCAGCTGCTGCTGTTGCTGGCATATGGCCACGTCGACGCCGCAGCCACCCACCATTGCCCTGGCTCATGGACATTTGGTTGTGGAACTGCTGTAATATGTCCCCACAACGTCTGTCTATGACATCGGTAAAATTACAGATAGCATCCGCGATGTCACGCATACTGTCAGTCATGGCTGTGCGACATGCTGTCAGCTACCTCAGACCCTAAGTGGTGTACCTTTCCATATGCGACTGTGCCTGCATGACAGCCCGAAACATAGCTGAGGTTGACAGACCTCTTTGGGCACGTCTGCCAGAGGCAGTACGCCCATGGATGCTCCCACGAGAACCCATGGGCAACTGTCTGTGTGGTACCATCGCAGGACCCTGCCCATGGCTGCTGTGTGGGGAAGCATGTGCCACAGATACCACATTACCCTGGTCAATGCCCACTGTATCCTGTCCATCACCTAGGGACAATGGTGACAAAGGATGTACTGGCAGGATGACTGTGCGCAATGATGGGGTTGACAGCTGTGTACTGTCAATTGGCTGACCAATGGCAGACCCTGACACACCTTCCTGTACCATTACACAGATATCATCATTACCAGTACCTGTGGCACCAGATTCAGGTTCCCTGCTGCAGGACACCAGGGCAGCACCAGAACCTGTGGGAGGAAGACAGGAAACACAGTTTACAGTGTCCACACATTGTTACCAGTGATGCACTTATGCACACATGCACACATGGACACATGCACACATGCACACATGGACACAGGCACACATGCACACATGGACACGGGCACACATGCACACAGGCACACATGCAGACATGCACACGTGGACACATGCACACAGGCACACATGCACAGATGCACACAGGCACACATGCACACATGTAGACATGCACACGTGGACACATGCACATGTGGACACATGCACACATGCACACATGCACACATGCACACATGGACACATGCACACATGCACACATGCACACATGGACACATGCACACATGGACACATGCACACATGCACACGTGGACACAAGGCACACATGCACACATGCACACATGCACACATGCACACGTGGACACAGGCACACCTGCACACCTGCACACATGCACACATGCACACATGGGCACAGGCACACCTGCACACATGCACACCCTGCAGTATACACACAGAGCACTACTGAGTTACACTAGTGTTACTAGCACTATCAGAACTATTATAGGTATTGTTAAACACACTCACCAGCATGGATGGCCTGCCTTGCTGTAACCCCGGCGGGACCTGCAGAAATGATGAGATTAATGTCAGTGGGCACAACTGTGCCATTGATACTGCATATGATACAGTGCAGTAGTACACCAGTTGCCTTTCACACGTCAGCTGCTGATATTGCCAATATCACACATGCACAATTACATACTATGATGACAGCTACATACCACGGACACACCTTACACATGCATTAACTAACAGTGTACAGAACAGTCAAGTGCACATATGGCATATTACCTGCATGCTCCATGTCGTGCTGCTGTGTGGATCCAGCCACCATCATGATGCAGGTGTATTGCTGTTGCTGTTCTGGGGCTGGAGCCACAACACTTAGGAGTAGCCCCTCCAGTCTGGTGAGGGGGGGATGTGTGGCCACCCCACCTCCTGTGGCAACCTGTTGCCTGTGGATATCCGACACACGCTGACGGACATTTCTGATTAAATCACTGCAGTGATGTCGTACCTGCTCATATGTCCTATTATGCGTGCCAGTGTCATTTACCCTACAGACAAGGTCTTGCCACAGTGCAGCCCTCTCCTGCTGATTCTGACATGCGGGAAAACAGTATGTCATACTCCCGCACCAGGCTCTGGTGTATCTCCTCATCTTCCACTGCAGAATAGGCGGGATTACACTGACGCACCATCTCCCTGGAAGAGAACACAAACAGGATATCAGCAGACTATGTCAGCAATATATGGCACACATACTATACATGATACTCATGTGTAGTGATATACTACTACTCCCATATGTTGCATGTGTGTGTCTCATGGTGGATACACAAGTACATGGCCAGATATCAGTGCTCAGCCAACACCTGTGCAACAATACCTGCCACATTCCACACAACATAGTAGCATGCCCCATCGGTCAGCACACACTGACAGGTCCAATGTCCTTTACCCTACGTGGAACCTTCTTGGAACCTCACTCTGGGGGTTCATCCCAAGGTACTGTATGTGGGACGCCATCCACTAGTGTGATGTGGACACAAGTTACTCGGCCTGGATATACATATCCCACCACCACCACCAGCACAGTGGACTACTTTGATATGTATGTGATTAGACAGTTATTCACTTGTTAGGACTGAGATGGTATCCATGCAGCACACTGGGCCAGTGGAAGCCACAACCCACACTGCTGACCCCTTTGCAAATGCTTACCACGGACATCCCACAAATTGCATGGAACTTGCACACACATTTCTAACCCAGACCCTATGCACAAAGGTTAGGCATCCTGTCCGGTGGACCCCAAACAGAGGCAGATTGTATAACAATAGCAGGAGGCTACTGCAGGACAGAGCAGATTCACATTAAGGGAAGGCATCTGTGGTCAGCACTGGTACTATGCTACGGTCTCTCATAACAATGGCCACAGCCTACTCTGGGAGGGAAATGGCCACAAACACTATGGATAACCACAAGGCCTTCTTCAGTTATGTTACACATATGGACCAAATGCCTCAGATATGCTCTGCATTAATACACACCTACTTAACATTCACCAAACACACAGATATTGGCAACATTCTTGCAGACAGGTTCGGTACACGTATCCCCCCTCCTTCTCCCCACCAGTTGAAATACTTATCACAGCTGTATGTAACCTCCCTATCATCTCACATGTCCAGGTGAGGGCCGCCCTCAGCAAAGCAGAACACACAGCATCACTGTGACCTGATGGTATCCCTGGATGTGTGCTACATGCACTCCAAGAGGACATACAACCGCATATAAGACTGATAATTAATCTTGGCACTACAGGATATGTACCTGGACACTGGCATACAGCAACAGTGGTCCCACACCACTAAGGAGGCACCTCTACTGACCCTGGGAACTACCACATCATATGCATAACCAGCCTGGTCTGCTAAGCTATGGAATTATTCAGTATGGGATGCATATGCAGTGATATCGGGTACCTGCAGACACTTGTTCCCAGCCAGTTTGCCTTTGTGATGGGCTGATCCTGCCTTTTGAACCTGGCTGACCTTTCAAAACAGTCACTACAGCCATTGCTGAGGGCAACGCACAGACAACTGCTGCCAGGATCATGGCCTAACACTGATTGACATGTAATGTATAGTCATCCCCTTTTGGTGGAACTACGTACACACAACATATCACATGGACATACCTATAGATACAGACCTATGACACATTTGGAGGGTTCACAGTATGCAGACTATTAACCTGCTAATTTGCATTACATGTGTTTGTCGCAGCTGGTTGCGTTACCACTGCTTCTGCTTCCTGCTGCTACTTTCACTGCTGACAGCTTAGAGTCACAGTGTGTAGCGTGTGTTTATTTTCTCTCTGTCTCTGTCTGTCTCTCTCCCTCTGTCTGCTTCCAGACAGTGCAATGAACATATTGCATGTGTGGAGTGTTAGTACAGGATGCTTTTGTAGGTATCTGCATAGGTCCATGTGATGGCCTCTGCACCAATTGTAAGCCAGCATTTGCTAATTGCATGCAGCCAGTTGTGTACCGATTGCAGTTCTCACTGTGATTTCAGGACAGTGCTATAAAAGGGTATGTGAGATAGGCGTTGCCCTTTCAGACTGTAAGAGCGGGGACCATGCTGGTATGCTGTGGACACTGTTCTGTGAGTGTAAAGGTTAGTATCTCTCTCATGATTCAGGCTGTGTTGTAGATTCACATTTCTCCATTCCTCTCTCCTGTTCCCTGTAGTAAGTGTGTATGCACAATGACACCTACAACTATATATAGATATATATTTATATATATATATGTAAATATACATACATTTATATATGTACATTAACTGACATTATTACCTACAAGCTACCAACTAGTATGGCTGTTTCTGTTCACACACTACTATTATGGGTTATCCAGTAGTTTTGACAGTAATTCTAAATGACATGCTTTGTGTACTACACATCCTATATTCCCTTTACATTCATCCTTACTATTACATGTTATATTTATTTTAGCACAATGTTCTTATATAAGAGTCATGGCTTAGTGGTAGGTCATACAGACTACTGTTTCCAAGGTCCTGGGTTCGGGACTGACAGTGGGATTTTATTTTGCTTTTGAACTGACTACAGGACCTGTCAATCAGAGTGACTAAGGCACTTTTAAGCAGTTGTAACCGGGTTAGCGCTGGTTTGCGTGGAGCTCACGCAAGCGCACTGGCGTTTAGCTCCGCGCACACCCGCTTACAACCGCTTAACAGTGCTTACTCTGGCGCACACCCACGCTATTTTCTTTGAAATAAATGAAAATGGGGAGACAGGAAAGTGGTGAAAAAGGGGTCACAAAGAGGGCAAGACAGCAGGGAAACAAGCTTGGGATTTGCAGGAGGGATGTAGGG
Organism: Protopterus annectens; assembly: GCF_019279795.1. Lineage (NCBI taxonomy): Eukaryota > Metazoa > Chordata > Ceratodontiformes > Protopteridae > Protopterus > Protopterus annectens. Next base: position 1,672,445,856 of record NC_056726.1, on the reverse strand, counting down.
AAAGCCCATAGCTGCCCATTTCTTCATCAGCAACAGCTGTGCATATGTATGTAATTTGGTGTGACATTTGAAACCTTCCACCCCTGAGAGAGGTGTCAGGACAACAATAAAACTTGTTGTACAGCCAATTGTAATTGATAGTTTCCATGTCCAGCAGACATGTGTGCGGAATGGGCAGCTATGTATGGGGCATAATTTTTTTGTGGGTACAGAGTGCCCTTTTTTTTTTTTCAGGTGAGAGTGGTATGTCAGGTGAAGGAAGTCGGTATAGCTGGGGAGGTAGGTTGGGTAGGTAAACAGACAAGACAAACAAGACGCATACAGGGGTGGTGTATGACACGTGTGGGGGGGTTACACAATTGACGGGGATGGAGGTTTGGATATCCAGAGCCCATGAGCCCACAGATGGCAACAGTGGAACTGATATCTCCATCCATAGGCAGTTGCCACTGTTCCTTCACTGCCCAGGATGGGGCTGTGCTGAGGGCTGTGTAGGCCGGGCAACAGGCATGCCCGTAAGTTGTGCCACCTGTGCCTCAAGCTGGGGTAGGGGCTCAGGAACAGAGTCCCGGATCTCCCTACGCACCACAGTCCGGATGCTACGGAGGGTGAGTGGTGGTTCTCCTCCGGCCATGCTTGCAGAGGGGGGAAGAGCACCATCCCCTGCAGCGCTTCCACCCGCAGGTGGCACAGGGCCACCGGAGGAGGGTCCAGACTGGGCACTAGTGCCAGGTGCATTCGCCAGCTGAGGTGGGAGAGGTGGGTCCGCTGGAACCCACCTTCCCTGTCATCCTATGTTTTGCATTATGTCATGACAGTTTGTGTTAGTGACATATAATACCATTCACAATTAGTTGTAACAGCATGCATTAGTATTCCCATTAACCAAACACCCAGATATTCACACCATTGAACAGTGAGCATAACACATGCATAATTTGAACAGCAATACACATTCCAACAACATGCAAGGTTGATTGATGGCAACAGGCCATCAGGTTTGGATGTATGAACAGGGCAGATGCATCAACAGACATGCAAATATATATGACCCAACAGGACAAATGTCCAGGGGTGTTAATTGTGATTGCACATACCATTTTCACGTGGAATGGGTTATATGTGGTTATAGGGTGGGGTGAAGAAAATAATATTAACACCTTCGAATACCAATACATATGCTGTACATTTCTAATAGCTGCACATATATACACACTACTGTTCTAACTACAGTTTCCTATATGATAACTACTTCAACTTGGTGATAGGACTGTTACTGCAACATCAATATACATTTTATTGTTCTTCATACACATTCATATCTAGCTTTGTTCAGCTACATCATCCTGCTACATTTGCTTTATATAGCTATAGACAAGTGTGGATGTTTGGTATATCAGACAATCATACTATCTGCATATTGCAGACTGAGAGCAACATATCCAGATTTTGGGATACACATTCCAGATGCAGCAACACTTTGAACAGATTTCGCTGTTTGGTTTTGATTCTCACATGCATTTCATTCTGTACTGACTGCAGTATACTTTATTCAGGGGTTATTACTACTGTATTGCTGGAGTCATGACACTTTCTCACACTCTCTCACTTGTTTTCATTTCACTATTCAGGATAGTACTTACTTCTAGGCTTTATTGACATGTTTTACCTGTAGTTATTACAATCCTTTCCAGCAGTCTCACTTCTGTCATGTTTCAGTATTTCAACAGGGATATATTTCACACGTGATTTGATCATCTTCTGCAGCTGTACTTTTCAGCCTGCTGCAGGTTGTGTACTATTTTCTTACAGGTGGGGCATCTTTATTTCAGAATTTATGTCAGACATTTTCATTTTTCTGTTTGGATTACAGACTGCAACACACTTTTATAATCAAGCAATACTTGCAAACACTTTTACACTGTTACTTGCACATTTTATTACTTAGTGACTACACTGCACTCTTTTGCTAACTGTCATACTTTTATATTTCTTTACAGTTACTGGTAGTGTATTACTGACCTGCCTGGTGGTGCAACCGCACCAGCCTATCGCCATAGGCTCTGCGGTTCACAGAACGGACACCTGCAGCTGTAATATAAATGAAGTAATATTGGAATACACATCTCCATAATATCAGCTAGTTTAATTTCTTACATACATAATTAAATGTAACTTACTCAGTAGTGGGGCGTTGGGCATTTGCAGGGCCTCCTGGATCCAAAGGTTCAATTGGTCCTGCTTGCATCTCTTCAGGTCCGCATAGTGGTGACGGACCTGCTCACCAGTCCTTGGAATCCCTGTGGCACTGGTGAGATCATGAGCCAACTGGTCCCACGCCTCAGCCCTATATGCTCCCCACAGGACCTGGCCCTGCATGAGTTGGGCCTCATGATTGTGGACTAGGAGCCAGACCATGTACCTGGACTCCTCAACGCCCCACCTCTGTGCTCAAAAGCAACTACCCTCACCTACTCCTGTCATTCTGGCTGCAAGTCAGTTCTACAATCATTTATGCTGTGTATTCCCACCTATGGGGCTTATATAGTCCGTTTTTCCTGCACATATCTGTGATTGGCCATTTTGGAATTGTATCAACTTCACTAAACCTGCATTGTCATGCTCCAGTTTGTATTCATTCCTATATATTTGCTATTATTGCATTTATAGGTACTGCTGTCATGGCTTAGTGGTTCAGTACCTTGACTATGGTGTATAGTATCCTGGGTTCGAACCTGGCCACTACTTTTTATTTTTTATGACTGTTTATACAAGCTGAGGGGTGTGTCTGTGTAAAGGCAGTTTTGATACGGCTTGCTCAACGTTGCCCGTCGGTTAGCTTGTTTGAGCGGTGCGCAGCTCTGCGCAAATGGGGTGCGCTGGTTTAAGCCTCATTTGGCTATCAGCACGCATATTACGCTTAAACTGTAGCTCAGCTATGGGCACATCTGGCATTTTTTATTGTTTTGTTACCTCACATTTCTTCAATATAAATGGGCTATTTCATTACATTTTACATAACATGTGATTTTATGTGTACATATTTGTCAGGGACTTGTTTCGTGCTTATTTTGCTAAAAATAAAAATTGATGTTGTGGGGGCTTGAAACATGAATGCCTGCTCTTCAGCCAACATCTCCACCGCTACGCTATTGCTTCTTGGCTTACTTTGCATATTTAGTTCTTATATGCTTTCCCACTGACTGCTAACGGTGGCTGCGCTACGGGCACACCCGCGCAAACGAGCGCACTCTTGGTTAAACATCTTTACAATTTAAAAAAAAATTATGAGATGTTCATTTGTACATTTTATGTTCGTAGTCTGTGGGGGCATGTGTTGTTTTGTGTTTATTCACATTTCCATGGACTCTGTCATGGGTGTTTACTTTGGGCACTTTTACTCTTCTGGGGGCATGTCCGCTTACAGGGCTCGGCCTACGGACACGTCCCCTACTGTCTTACACAGACCGTGTTAGCCTTAGGTGTGATTCAGTATGCTCTCATGAATATGCAGAGCATGCTGACATCACTCCGTTTAACTGCAGCCTCCGTGTATGAGTTATAACTCTTACACGGAGGCTTCGTGAATCCTGCCCAGGGTCTTTAACCTCTTCCAGAAATCAAATAAAAAATTCAGGGTACATAAAATCATTGTTAGATGCACTTTTGTTACATAAAAAGCTGTCTGTAATCAAATGTTGTGCACATCAAAAAGTAATAAATGTTGTTACAAAAGGTAACAACTTAGCAGACCAAGCTGCTAAACAAGCAGTAACATGGTTACAAAAGGTAACAACTTAGCAGACCAAGCTGTTAAACAAGCAGTAACATGGTTACAAAAGGTAACAACTTAGCAGACCAAGCTGCTAAACAAGGTTACAAAAGGTAACAACTTAGCAGACCAAGCTGTTAAACAAGCAGTAACATGGTTACAAAAGTTAACAACTTAGCAGACCAAGCTGCTAAACAAGCAGTAGTGAATTGTTGTAAACATCTTTGTATGCTGACAGCAACAAAATACAAGAGTAATGATGTGTTTGATTTTGCAAAGTTGTCAGCCTTTCAAGCTGAAGCATCACAGGGAGAAGTTCTGAGGTGGCTCAAGGATGGATGTAGAAAATCCTCTGATGGCATATGGTGACATCCAGATGGCCGACTAGTGGCGCCTGCCTCTTTACTACCTTACCTAGTAAGGGCATATCATCTACCAACCCATACAGGTAAGACAGCTTTATTTAATCAAATTACCCAAAGTTGGTATACCCCTCATGTCTCCTATTTTATACTTCAGTATGTACAAAATTGCAGTATTTGTTTGGAATATAACATAAGAAAACATGCCAACAGCAAATTTGCATGTTTACCTCCACCCTGGGGACCTTTTGTTAATATACAGCTGGATTTCATCCAGATGCCTAAGACTAATAATTTACAATTTATTTTGGTGACAGTGTGTATGTTCTCAGCATACGTGGAAGCTTACCCATGTTGCAAAGCAGATGCAGTCACAGTTATTAAAAAAATGTTATCTGATTATATACTGAGATTCGGTATACACATCATTGTTAACAGTGACCAGGGAACTCATTTTAATAATAATCTGTTTAAAGAGTTATGCAAAGCTTTTAATACTAAGTTGAGTCTTCACTGTCCCAACCATCCCCAGTCATCTGGATTAGTGGAAAGGGTAAACAGGACCCTTAAAAATAAAATTTTGAAGATGTGTGCTGAAGCCCACTTAAAGTGGCCCGAAGCCCTTCCCTTAGCATTGATGAGTATGAGGGCCTCACTGAATGCCACCAGGAAATTGAGTCCATATGAGATATTAATGAGGAGACCCATGGCCCTTCCAGCTACCCCTCCAGTGGAAAATGCCAATTTAACTTTGTCAGATGATGGTATGATTTCTTATTGTAGGAGACTCCTCAAAGCTTTGTAGCAATATCATTGAACAGTAAGAGCAGCATTACCAAAGCCTCCTGACCAACCCTGCCACCAACTACAACCAGGTGATTGGGTTTACGTTAAAACTTTTCAGAGGAAAAACTGGCTGAGCCCTACATTCATGCACCCTAATATGCACTTTAAAATAGACACAAACTTGTATGCTGATTGCAGGACTAAGAACGTTGTTTATTTTAGTTACTGCACTTTCTGCCATGCTTTTTATGTAGGCAAGAGTACCAGACAACTCAAAGACAGGGTGCTGGAACATCAGAGGGACATTAGAAACAAGAAAGACACCAATGCCCTTGCTAAGCATATTATGTGCCATGGACAGAAACATAATTTTAAATTCCTTGTGCTAGAGATCATTCCTGAGAGTTTAAGAGGGGGAGATGTTAGGAATCTCACAGAATCTGCACAGCAAAAATGGATTCTGTCTCTTAATGCTGATAAAATACCAGGTCTTAATGAAGTTGTCTCTCTTAAGCCTTTTTTAAAAGCTAGACCTCTCAAACACTGAGTATAGGATTGTTTTCTATACATATTTTTATATATATATTTTATCTTTTTTATATGTTTCATTTGCCTGCTTTCTTGTTGTGACATTTTTCTCTTAGATAATTGATGCTTTTATCACTGCTTTAATTGACTAATTAACTTATGGTATTTAACTGCATTTGTTACTAGTTTAGAACAGTCTGATGAAGCGGTGAGAGCACACCATGAAAGCGCTTACTCTCTTTTGTGTGCATTAAAGTTTATTGTTTTACCTTCAACTGTGTTAGCTTTGGTACTTTTTTGATTTTCTTAGTAGTTACTTGTTACTGTACCGATCTATTTTTATTCTCAGCATACTTTTTACACAGATTATGGTAACTCTTTTCACAATTTAAAGTAGTTATTCATTCATATCATGCAAGTAGCAATAATAACAATTATCATCAAGATCTCATTGTCAGAATTCAGTCATTCCATGATTATGTGCAAATTATGTAACACTGCTAATAGAAATTTCTGATTCAATGGCTAAATGTTTAAAAAAAATCTCCACAGCCTATTTATTTTCCCCATTTACATGTTCGTTTCTCTCTCTCTCTCTTTTATTATTTATTTATTGATTTATTTTTCTTTCCTTTTGTGTAACCTTTTTATAAAGATCCAGTAGTGTCCTTGGCAGCATTGATGCAAGCCTTCCAAGTTCAGGAAAGTGCCCCATTACCCTGCCTATCCAGGAATTACTATACAATGTGGGAACAGAGGCTTCAACCTTCTGGACCCTGCAGTGTGAGGTAGTCCTGGTAAACCAGCATCATGATTTTCAGGGCCTGAATGAGGCAACAGTTGTGAGGGTCATGAAGAGGCCATTGGACTCACTTCCATCCCTCTTCAAGTGAGTAGAAGACTAGATGACCTGGATGACTCCTTCCATCGAGCCACCAGATGACTCCACCCCACACCACTTGGTCTTCCCAGGTCCATCACAGAAGGGGGTTAATTGAGGTCCTCCAGATCTGTGTGATGGCTGTGTCATGGACTTCTGTATCCTTTGTGTCTGTTTGCTGTTTTTATCTCTCATCTCCCTGCAATTTCCGTCCACCATAATGTTCCTATCTATCTTGTCTGTTTTTTTTTTTTTCGGTCTTCCTTAAATCTTCCTTAACACTCTTCCTTTCTAGTTTTACTCCTTCCCTAGCTTCTCTCTTTAAAAATATAGTAAAAAGGGATTTTATTCTCAGGAAAAAAATATATATATTGCACCTTATCTCCCACTTCCACCAGCACAATCCTCATAGTATGTTCATTTTATGATTGTCTCATCTTCTTTCTTTCCTCTTTTTGGCTTCCCTATGTTACCACTCCAATCTTATAAACACTGACACAGGGTGTCTATATAAAGACACTTTTTACAGTGAACAGAAGAAACCTTAAAACAGTTTCGGTAGAGGCCAGTGGTGCTAAGTTCACCACAGCTTCTCACTAAAAGGCCAGTGGTGCTAAGTTCACCACAGGTTCTCACTAAAAGTCTTGGGAGATCTGTACATTATGTCCACAGTATCTTGCCAAAAATGTCCAATATAATTTTCTATCATTACATATATTTAAATTCTTTCCTAAATAACTACATTGGTTTCTACTCATGTTACAGTGTTTCAGATGTGCAAAACTGTTACTAGGATTTTATTGCTGGGCTGAGAAGTTCTGAGACAAGCACGTCTTCTTTGCAGTTTTGATTATTTAAATGCAGGTGCAGTGGCACTATTTATAGGTTATCGTCACATTTATGGGGTTATTAATACTACCCAAACTCTGATAAGTCATCAGGTATAAATGACACAATATCAATCGAAAATATACTGAAAACAAAACTCAACACAATTTTGTACTGTTATTTAACCTTAGTGTCTTTATATTTTATAGTTCACATTTGATACTGGTTTATCTGTTGTTTTGTATCACATTTAATTACACAGGTAATTTGAACGTTATTTAAACAGTGCTTAGCAAGAGATTTTTGTATTCTAAAGAAGTTTGAAATTATTCAGAAAACATGCTCAGTGTTAGAAAAATAATGAGCGAAAAGCCTTTATATTAAGGACACCTTCTAAATATTGGTATTATATGTCAAAATATCTAATTTTAGAAGGTATGAAGAAATGTTTAAAGCCAAATTAGGGATGCCCTTACTAATTAGGTACAGTTAAGAGATAACTGCATCATTGTTTATTCTTTAACGTATCACTGAAATGTGACTTATAAGTACTTGAGACATAAAGGTGTGATCATACAATTGCCTTGAAAATGCTGATACTCAAATTAAACTGTTTACATTAAACAGTTTTTGCAGGGGTCCTTCATCCCTCGGTAATCTTGATTTAAATGCTGTATCCCATACACCTGTGATGCATTTATGTATGTATGTGTGTGTGTGTGTATATATATATATATATATATATATATATATATATATATATATATATATATATATATATATATATATATATATATATATATATATAGTAATCCCATCACTAGGTTAAAGGGGAATTTTCTGAGATACTGCAATCTGAATCACAGAATTCATGTTTTCATACTCATAGTGATGGCACTTATGAATATTAACCTGTTCAATAAGTGGTATATTAACCTCCTCTGAATATTACCCTGTTCAATAACCGATTGATAAGGTCTCATTCTATAATGTAAAAATGTGCACTAAACATTTTCCATAAACAACTTCTTCAGATAACTTATATTATTTTCCCTCTCTCTCTCTTTATATATATATATATATATATATATATATATATATATATATATATATTATATGAAAATGTTGTAATCATTGTTGAATATATGAGAACCAAAGCATTTTGAAATTTTCTTGTTTTAAATAAAGGCCAAGTAATATGTCTATTTGTATTAAACAACACAATACTTAATGCACACAGCCTTACCCACACTACACTGAGTAAACTAAATTTGATAATGCAGTCAAATGAAACACTATCACATACACAAAGAAAACTGACTATATTTACAGTACCATTAGCTAACCTATATTAACAATGTGTACACAAACACATTTACTGCATGTCTTACAGGTATATGTAATCATCTCAGTTTTGAATGAATACAATGTACTCAAAGGCTTACCAAAATATATCTGTATGTGCCACGAACTCCTGCAATATACATTAATTTAACAAGAGGAAATACTGAAGTCATCCTGCTCTCTACTCAGCTCACCTTTCCAAACATCCTGCAAAGGATTTGAAGTGGACACGCATTTGCACCATTTGCTGCACGTGTAATAACTTACATTTAAAAAATTCATAGAAAATAGGATCATATTTAGAATATCGACTTTCTGTAACTATCAAACTCATATGCTCTGTTATATTTTTCTTTTATCTGTCTTATTATGTCTGTCCATTTCTATTAAATCAAACAGGTTGTCCCTTAGATAATTCTGTTATAGATTGCCAGCGTTCTCTTTGCTCTCTGTTTCCTGATCTTTCTCTTGCTGTACAATTCTAAGTGAATTTTGCACAAGTCTCCTACAGAAGGTTCCAGAACATTGCCCTGTAGCACATCTTTGTCAGATGCATCCTACCCTATATGTTGCTCCTCCATCTGACGACTCACATGTTGCATTATTGTCTGTGTCAAGGTTTCTATTGTTCCTGCTCTTTCTCTTGCTTTGTATTTCTAACTTAAATTTCTTGAGAGTTACTGAAAGAAGCTTCTAGAACACTGCCAGTGGCATATCATCTTTGGATGCATCCTGCTCCAGCTGTGGCTCCTCCATCTGGTAACTCACTTGCCAATCATGTTGCAATATTGTATATAAAGGAGACAAGCTCAAAAACCAACAAATTTAAAAGCACACTGGCACTGTTCTGGTGGGTGAGAAAAATCAAATTCAGCCACACATCAACAATAGTGTCACATTACTTGCAGCAAAATAAGAATGCAGCTTGATATTGTAATTAAGGAAGACTACTTCTCAGCTTCTCCTACTAATTAGCTAGATATAATTATTTTTCAGTCAGTGAATGGAAAATGAGTTTTTGTAACTGAACCTAGAACTTTTAAACTCCAATAAAAAAATGCAAACTGTGATATAATAAGAGCAACACTATTAAAATATAATGGCAGTATCTAAACCTTAAACAAAGCATCATAACCAAAATCCAATGTAATCACATGCCAACAGTAGAATCATGGCACTTGCAGTTGAATAAGAATGCAACTAATTACTCAAATAATAACTCCTAGTTTAACAACATTTAATTCCTTTTCAGTCAACAAATGGAAAATGATTTGATTCTGACTGACCCTAGGAAATAACTTCAAAAACTCCAAGAAAAAAAAAAAACTTTAAGGTGAAATGAAATTTAAAAGAAACTGTAATCCAATAAGATCACAACAGTAATAATATTAATACTAATATAAATACTAATATTAAAAGTATCCAAACCTTAAAAAAAGAAATCAAATCCACATTCCAGTGAAGTCACATACCAGCATAACAAAAAGTATGTCACAGATTCATAGTTCTGTGTCTCAGCTTGACACTCTCTGCACAAGCAAGGCATAAGAAAAGCATAACATTTTCTTACAGAAGGAGGTGTCTGTAATGTCATAGAATCAATCTGCCCTTAAATGAATTGTGCTTGTTTCTGCACCCACTTCCCTTCTATGTATGTCATAATGGTCATTTGTGCATACAACCCTATGCTGTCAAATGCATGCCATATGGAAGGTCAGCCACCGCCACTCATCATATGGACCATTGTCTGAGGTCATCACCTGCAGGCTTGGCATGCCATGTTTGATTTACACCTTTTTTTTTCCTTTGGCGGGCGCAATGTATTACAGGTATAAAGACTTTTTTAATGGTTGTGCATGTCTGTATGTTACAGACCAAAAATATACTTTTAGTTTTATTTATTGCTTTTATTTGTTGGGACACTGACTGGGCACAAGGCTTATTTTCAGAGGAGACCCATGAATAAAGGCTCCAATGTACATACAACAGTAATAGAGACAGTGACACTAACATTCAAACTGTGATGATATGCAATAGTGTTTACAACATTTTTCAAAAAAGGAAGACTTGTATTTCAATTTTGATAAGGTATGCAGACAGCCAAATTGTTTTATTTTCAACAAAAGGCAGTATGCCTTATAAAAGTTGTAGTGGTGAGAGGGCTACCATTGAGAAAAAAAGACAAGGGTAGTTGAGGGTGAAGGAGTATTAGAAACAGGTGGAAACAAATGGATTACAGTATATGCAAGAGGATGATATGGAGGGAGTTGAGCATTGATGAGGCTGAATAGGGGTGATATACTAATCTGTTTCAGCATATTTACAGAGCCATGAGCTGAGTAAGTGAGACTTTAGCTGCAGTTTGAATGACTTTTGTGAGCAGTCCTATGTTACTGTGTTCCAGGTTTTTCACACTTGATGCAAATTGAAGGAACACCCTGCAGAGTTATTAGGTTTTGATATATGTAGAATGTCTCTGTCAGAAGAGTACAAGTTTCTGGGTGGGTTGTATGTTTATACAAAGTTAGCTAGAGATGGATAGTCATTTGTTTTTTTTTATTAGATTGTGGATAATATAGAGTTGGGAGTACGTTAGGTGGTGAAATAGTTCAAGCTACTGGAGGTGTCAGAGGGACAAACAATGCTGTGATATATGGGGACTTTTGTTACCTCTCAGCTGTCCAGATTTTTGCAGAATGTCCAGATTTTTACCTTGAATTTTTGGTCAGTTCCCCATGAAATTTGTTGTATTCTGGTAAATCACTGAGGATTGGGGTCACTGAATAATGACATACATTTGATTTTCAGACTTCAAACCCTTCAGAAAATGCATGCTAACATGAATTATTTTATTCTATCAACTTTCTAAGTTTATAAGAGCAATATTTAAAATATGTCCCTATTTTTGGATATGTGTCCCCTCATTATTTTAGGTTTTGTCCAGATTTATTGCCCTAAGAAACTGAGAGGTTATGACCTGCACATTTTGTGACATGGTTGTAGCACTGCTCAAGTTTGTTTTGTTGAATTAATTGGATGTTTGTCAGTAAAGGTGCTGAGTAGAAGAGACCAGGTAGTAGGATAGTAGTGGTGATATGACACCTTGCATTGTTAGGAAGGTAGGGTATTACCCTATAAAGAGTGCTTACGTTTTTGATGTGGTTTTTTCACTGTATGTTGAATGTAGAAACCAAACTTTATGCCTTTGTCTAGGTAAATTCATTGTAGCATATTTTTTGTGACAAGTTCTATTTTTGTATTGTTAAAAGAGGTAATAGTGAAAGATGTTTTCCTTATTGTTTTTGGGAGTGAAGAGAATTAAATTTGTTTTGTTAGAGTTTAGGAATATATGAGATGTAGTCAACTGGTTTTCTATGAAAATGAAGGATTTCTGGGTTAAAGGCACCTACCTGTAGGACAGAGAAAACTAGATACTACAAATGTGTTTATATGAAATGATGTGCTTATCTTAACATAAAATATTGGATTTGCCTAGATACCTGCAAAACACAAGCAATGGAAGTGCAATGTGTGCCATGCAGAGAAATAGCTCTTGCTGCTTGCCGTCAAACCTAGTCAGTTGATAACGGACTGTGATAAATCTGACCAGCCTTACCACAGCTCTGTCTGGCAGGATGTGATGAATGAAATGCTGTTGGTAGCCAATGCAAAAGTTGTGAGCATGTCAGATGTTAGACCACTGAAATAATAAACACTGCCAAGGAATTTACCTCCCACCTAGCACAGAAGCTTAGGCTGACAGGAAGTCATTTGTGGGCCAAACCACCATTAGCAGAAATAGAGGAGTTTCCTGTCATTCCTGCATTGGGGGACTCACTCTTCCAGAGGCAAAGTTGGAGTCTTGAAAACTGGAGTGAAACTAGACTGACCTCCAAGAACTTATAAAAATAAAAAAATAAAAAATAAAAATAGAATGGGCAACCCCTGACACTGACTTTAAAAACAAAATAAAAACAAGAAAAAATCTGAAATTATCTGTGTAGTTCCTTCAAACCAACACTTTATTAGACACAAAGTGAGTGCTTTATTCTGTTCACATTCAGAATTCTTCAGACTCTGATGGAATGATTTGACTTGAAATTTCTTCACTGGATAGCAGGTTACCCAACTTTTTCTCATTGGCTACTTCTAAGAAACCCTCCATAACTGGTCAGGTAAGGGATGAGATTCTGTTCCAAAAGACTATACAAACTTCTTTGGCATAACAAAAATAAATAAGACCAACATCACTATAACCAATTTATTTCAGAGCTTTCATTTTGTCATATCCAAGAACTTCTTCAGAAATGAGCTTAGTAATGCAACACTTTAAACAAATACTAGTAACCAAAGCAATAAAACAGAAAAGAACCAATAAAAGCAGTAGAAGATTAACAGGATATTACTTTGACTGCTAGAATATATCAGGACAATTAACATGAACAATGTAAAAAAAAACATGACTGCAGTGAAACCTGAGATTAACAGTGCCATGTCAAAGCACATTTTATGTTTAAGCTGTCATTTAACCCAGGTGGAGAGTCTGCTCCCAATAGGAGCTGCCATCTAAGTTCTTTCACTTCGGGAAGTCTGGCATAGTCTCCAAAAAATAATTCAAGTTGTTCAAGCACTATAAAAGTGAATTTTACAAAATTGCAGCATGATTTAGAATGTCTAGCCAGTGCATTAAAAACATCATTATTTCTAATTGCACTGTAGTGCTCCTTGATCCTGTCAGAAAGTTTGCAGCAAGTCTTCCCTATGTACAAATACTTGCAAGATACATAAACTGCAGCATAAACCAAGTTCTTAGTGTTACAATCAAAATGATGACAAAAAAACAATTTTAAAATTAATGTGTTGGAAGACATAACTAGTTCCAGTGTAAATGTATTGACAACAAATACATTTTCCACAAGTGAACATACCTGCAGGATATGCCTGACTAGTCTGGTCTGTAAAGCTATGGAGCGTATTATCATGGAACTCATAAACAAAGACATTGGGAGCCTCCAGCCACTGGACCCTACCCAATTTGGCTTTGTTAAGGGCAGATCTTGCCTCTTAAACCTAGTTGATTTCTTTGAAACAGTTACCAAAGTCATATATGAGGGCAAGGTAGTCCACACAGCCTACCTGGACCTCGCAAAAGCCTTCGACACAATACCCCACTCGGGCATCATTAATAAGCTTACCAGCTTAAATATCAACCCCTATATCACAAGAGGGGTTGCAAACTGGCTCAGAGATAGAACCCACATGGTCAGAATCGCAGGTGTCATGTCCGAATCCAAACCATTTACAAGTGGCGTCCCACAGGGCTCAGTTCTGGGACTTCTCTTGTTTGGTATATACTTCTTTGAGGTTCAGGCTAACACGGGGGGATTATGGCTGACAAAGTTCGCAGATGACTGCAAACTGGGGGCCATAATCGAATCTCCAGCTGACACAAGCATCCTCCAAAAGGGTCTCACAGAGATGGATGCTTGGTGCCAGAGCCACGGCCTCAAGCTAAATGCTAAAAAGTGCATAGTCATCCCCTTTGGGAAAAACAAGGTGCCCACAAATTACCACATAGGTGGTAATCTATTAAGTACGGAAGAAGTAATTAGAGATTTGGGGACCAACGTAGATAGTAATCTCTCCTTTGATAATCACGTTGCCAAAGTGGTTAGAAAGACCTTCTATATAGCCCACCTTATCACGAAAGGGTTCGCATCTAGAACAAGAGAGGTCATCGTGCCCCTCTACTCGTCAATCATCAGGCCCATAATTGAATACAATGCCCCTTTTGGGATGTACCTTACCCGACACCTGCAGCAACTGGAGAGACCTCAAAAGTACCTCACCAAGAGGATCATGGGCTACAAACAGTTGTCCTATGCAGCTCGACTAAAGAAACTCCAGCTCTACTCAGTTGCTTACCGCCTACTCAGAGGCGATCTATGCCTGACGTACAAAGCCATGTCAAACCCAGAATTAATGGACATGCTCCACCTCAAAAAATCCAAGTCCCTTAGAGCTACACGCTCCAGGGACGTAAACCTCAGCACAAAAATAAATAGGACATGCTGAAGGGACAGATTCATTTCCCAGAGGCTCCCCTCACTCTGGAATAGAATCCCAATTCATGTTAGACATAGCCCCTCACTGACCCTCTTCAAGCGAAATTTGGACGCGTGGATGGGAAATCGCAAATTCACCCCTGGTATCTCTCCTGTGTCCCTGCTAGACAGAGGCACAGTAAACTAATCTTAAAAGGGTACCTTCTGTGACCTACTTTACAGAGGCACAGTAGGCTAATCTAATAGGGAGGTGGAAGCCAAATACACTCTGGCTAGGCTTATAAATGCCCTAGGGCAGATAGCCTAGTATCTACCTATGAACCTATGTAACATTAGTCACTTTCTCTGTAGTAAAAGCAGAATCCCTGTTTTCAAAGGTGTTTCTCAATGTCCTAGTGCGCTCAGGGTTAGTATGTTGTTTCGGAGTAAAATCACAAGTAAGAATAGGTTGGAACTTGTGGTATCTATCATTTGTAACTTCTTGAGCCAATCTGTACACATATATATATGTATATATATGGGTCTACTACTAAACACCGACACGACGATTCCCCGACACAAAACTCACCGACGCCAAATAACCGACATCACACAAACCCGACAACGCAAAACACCGAACATCATTACACCGACACACGGAAAGTAAACAACACACTACACTACACAGCATACACACTAGCCCTGACCCAAACCCTAACCCTAAGGTCCGACACTATCGCACACTTCACCTACCTGCACCCTAACCCTAACTCACTTAACCCACCCCTAGCCCAAGCTCCGACACTAGCACACATCACCTACCTGCACCCTAACCCTAACTCACTTAACCCCTAGCCCAAGCTCCGACACTAGCACACATCACCTACCTGCACTAACCCTAACTCACTTAACCCACTAGCCCAAGCTCCGACACTTGCACATCACCTACCTGCACCTAACCTAACTCACTTAACCCGTCCCTAACCTACAGTCCCTCACTAACACACTTACCTTACCCGAACCATACCTCCGACACAAACACACTCACCTTTCCCACAGCCTAACCCGACATCCCACAATCTCGAGCACTTACCTGACGCTCCTAACTCCATCACCAGCACACTTGCGGTCGCGATCGCACATTCCTTATCGGTCTTTCCGCTGTCGGCAAATAACCCTGTCGGTAAACTTACCTGTCGGTCATCTCGTCGGTGAATATCCTGGGAATCGTCGTTTCGGTCATTATCGTAGACCCATATATATATATATATATATATATATACATATATATATATATTCCCCGACAGAAAACTCACCGACACCAGATGACCGACAGGTAAGTGTACCGACAGGGTGATTTGCCGACAGCGAAAGACCGACAAGGAATGTGCGACGCGATGCAAGTGCGATGGTGATGGAGTTAGGAGCTCGAGATTGTGGGATGTCGTTAGGCTGTGAAAGGTGAGTGTGTTCGTGTCGGAGGTATGGTTCGGTAAGGTAAGTGTGCTAGTGAGGGACTGTAGTTTAGACGGTTAAGTGAGTTAGGTTAGTGCAGGTAGGTGATGTGCTAGTGTCAGAGCTTGGGCTAGGGGTGGGTTAATGAGTTAGGTGCAGGTAGGTGAAGTGTGCGATAGTGTCGGACCTTAGGGTTAGGGTTTGGGTCAGGGCTAGTGTGTATGCTATGTAGTGTCGCGTGTTGTTTACGTTCCGTGTGTCGGTGTAATGGTGTTCGGTGTTTTGCTTTGTCGGGTTTGTGTCGGGTTTGTGTGTTGTCGGTTATTTGGCATCGGTGAGTTTTGTGTCGGGGAATCGTCGTGTCGGTGTTTAGTAGTAGACCCATAGATATATATATATATATATATATATATATATATATATATATATATATACATACATACACACACACACACACATATATATATATATATATATATATATATATATATATATACACACATACATACACACATACATACACACATACATATATACCTACAGATAGATAGATACAGCTATAGATATGTTACGGGCAATTATCAGCAATATCTTGGCACAGTGTTAATACCTCTTTTTTGCAGCTACAGTTTTATGGACAAAACAGTGCATCAGTATGAAGAGTTGTGTCTCACAGCTGTAGAGTCTGACGTCCATAACTTACCCCTTGTAGTTTCTTTATAGGTTCATAGGTTCATACTAGGCTATCTGCCCTGGGGCAATTATAAGCCTAGACCGATTCTGTATGGCTTACGCCACCCCCTGATTTGAGTATACTGTGCCCTTTTTAAGGTTTAGTTTACTGTGCCTCTGTCTAATAGTGACACGGGAGTAATCCCTGGGACAAACCTACGATCCCCCATCCACTTATCAAGATTCTTCTTGAAGAGATTCAGTGAGGTGCTCTGCCTCACATGAACTGGAATTCTATTCCAGAGCGAAGGGAGCCTCCGGGTTATGAACCTGTCCCTCCAGCAAGTTCTATTTATTTCTGTGCTGAGGTTCAAGTCCCTCGAGCATTTGGCTCTAAGGGATTTAGATTTACTGAGGTGGAGCATGTCCATTAATTCTGGATTTGACATAGCTTTGTATGTCAGGCATAGATCGCCTCGAAGTAGGCGGTATGCAACTGAGTAGAGCTGGAGTTTTTTTAACTGAGCAGCATATGGCATCTGTCTGAGACGCTTGATCCTTTTGGTGAGATACTTTTGGGGTCTTTCTAATTGCTGCAGGTGTTGGGTAAGGTACATCCCAAAAGGGGCATTATATTCTATGATGGGCCTGATGAGGGATGAATAAAGGGGCACGATTATCTCTCTTGATCTAGATGTGAAACCCTTCGTGATGAGGTGGGCTATGTAGAAGGTCTTTCTAACCACTTTGGCAATGTGGTTTTCAAAGGAGAGATTGCTATCAACTTGGGTCCCCAGGTCCCTAATAACTTTCTCTGTACTTAATGGGTTTCCGTCTATGTGGTAATTTGTGGGCACATTGTTTTTGCCAAAGGGTATGACTATACATTTTTTGGCATTTAGCTTTAAACCATGGCGCTGGCACCAGTTATCTGTCTCTGTGAGACCTTTTTGAAGGATGTTTGTGTCAGCTGGAGAGTTGATTATGGCACCCAGTTTGCAGTCGTCTGCGAACTTGGTGAGCCATAGTCCTCCCACGTTTGCCTGTACCACGGAAAAGTATATACCGAACAAGAGTGGTCCCAGGACAGAACCCTGTGGGATGCCACTTGTGACCGGTTTCGAGTCTGACATGGCTCCAGCAACTCTCACTCTGTGGGTTCTGTCTTTGAGCCAGTTTGCGACCCATCTTGTGACTTTGTTCTGCTTATGTCTGTATAGTTTTTCACTAGGTACTTGAGTTTCATCCCACTGCCCCCAATCATTCCAGTTGACTGGTTGTGTGAAATTGTCTGTAAATATTATATTTACCCTTGCCCTTATGTCCACATCATGGCTGAAAAAGATTCCGTGATAATCAGTTCACTTATCCAGTAACAAATGGAGAAATACATATGTATGTGTATATATGCCTACATAGATAAATATACATACCCTGGGATTTAATAAACTCTATGCAGGAATAGTACTATTCCTGCATGGAGTGGTTCATGTCCTTGTAGCCACAGCAGCGTGCCTTGCATATTCATGTAGCTGCACTGCTGTTTAAGCTACGTGGACATGAACCATGAACGAATACAGAGGGAGTGTTCAAGAAGTGCACAGACATTGAACACACACCCTGGACTCAGAAAGTGCCATACAGCACTTTCTAATATGATCTGGCCTAATATTAGAGCATTTCTCTAATATTATGCCAGTATTTCAGTGTCTGCAGACACTGAAATGAAATAAATGATCATTTAAGTGTCCACAGACACTGAAATACATACAGCAGCAGGAAAGCAATGCACCCCCGTGTGACAGGTTCTGTGACACACACCCTGCATTGTAAAAGTGCCGTATGATACCTCGCAACCTGCTAAAGCAGAAAATGTATACAAAGGCACAAATAATGGGGGATCAACCCCTGAAAAGGGACACATCTTACATATTGACCTCACAAATTTACAAAGTTGATAGAAAACAGGTCAAGCATTAGCATGAATTACCGAAGGATAGAAGTCTGAAAGCAAATGTATGCCATTATTCCCTGATAGCAGTCCATGTGGACAAAGGCACAAATAATTGGGGGACAAAACACTAAAAATAGGGACACTTCTGAAATATTACCCTCACACACTTAGGAAGTTGATAGAAAACAGGATACGTATTAGCAGGAATCTCTAAAGGATAGAAGCCTGAATGTCAATAGTATGCCATTATTTCCTGACTGCAGTCCTTAATGACTTGTCAGAACACCACAATACTCACTATATAACATAATAATATAATAATGATATTATATATTTTTTTCTAGGCTAAGGAATGTTTAAGAGTAGTTAAGCGGGTGTGCACATTATAGCCCTCTGCTTACCATAGCTTAAACATCCCATAGGAGATAAATACAAATATACACCTGAACTTTCCAAGCTGAGATAGTGTAGTGGTTAGAGTACTTGCTTTGCATGCAGGCATTCATGGTTCAAGTGCCAAAACAGACAAGTTATTTTTATATGGGAAAGCAGTGTTAAAATGTTGTTAAACTTAAATTATGTAGTAACTGTTTTTGGTTAACCAGGGTAGTGTGGCTGGTGTAAAATGTAAGTGTGAGTGCATATAACATGTGAAACCACCCATGTGCACACAGGTGTCCCATACAGTATATTTATACCCCTTGCCAATGTAAGGAAAGCACATAGAGGGATGTCATGTAAAGTAAATCATATACACTTAATAAATGAAGTCAGTATTCTGATATATTTAAAAAAATAAAAGTGAGCAATGGTTAGCAATGCTCAGCTATGCTTGGCAGGTGTATCTATTGTTAAGATGTGAATGCTAAGCAGTAGGTAGCTCAGCTAAGTGGATTTGTGCACAGTTAAACAGTGCTCAACAACTTCTCCTTTAAGCAGTGCTAAAGCCAGCTTAGTGGGTTTGCGCACTGCTTAGTGGAGTTTAACCTTTTCAGAATGGTCCAATGACAGCAAAGGGTGGGAATATCACACTATTTAAATGACACAGGTGGGAATACAGCCATAATATGTAATAGTCCATCTGTGCAGATACAATGGCTGGTGTAGAAGAGGGAGTGCACTTTTGGGTGCAACACTGGAGAATTCAGGAGTCCAGGGTCATGGCTGGATTCTTAGTAAAAAAAACATGAGGAGAGACTGCTGCAGGGCCAGTACCAGGGTTCCCAGTACAAAGTGGAGGCCTGGGACCATCTCACATGTGACCTCACCAGTGCTACTGGCATCCCCTAGACTGGTGAGCAGGTACAGCACCACTATACTGACCTAAAGCATAGGTACAGGGCACTTTTGGACCAGTGGATCCAAGACGGATGGGCCCCTAATGCTCCAGTAGTGTGTAAGTATCACTATCAAGTAGTTTGTAGCAAATATTAGAATGAGAATGTGACAGACAGATATGTGTAGTGTGTGTTTTTCTCCCCTACAGCTGCAGCAGCAATGGCTATTAATGTTGAAGCCCATGGTGACAGACTGCTGAGGCTGCACCTACAGGCTGGTGAGTACATATCTATTTTGCAGTATATTGTTAAAATAGCTAAGAAGGAGTACATTGCTTACTGCTAGTAGATATACTGTTCCTGTGTGAACTGAATAAATAAAAAAGTTTGACTGACAAATATTGAAGTCCAATAATATCTGTTGTGTTTATTCTGGTATGTTGTTGTAGACATATATAGAATGTATACAGGTTCTTCACAGTAAATATTGCTGTGACAGCATATATTAACTGAGGTTCATCTGTGAACAAGCTGTTAGGAGAAACTGTAGATGGTTTAGTGTAAAATGAGATATAAATTAAATGTGAAATATATACTGCACTAAGCTCTGAACCCTGAATAGTAATATGCAAAGTATCAAAGTGTGTTCCATGCAGCATTTCCTTGAGTTAACCTTTGTAATCCAATGGAGTAATGCACAGTACAATAACTATCTGTCATGCATGCATCACAGGATTACAAGTTCAGACTGTCTAACCAAGAGACTATTAGGCAGAAACCATTGAAACAAGAAACAGCAGTTCCCCAATAACTCAGTGTGATGAGGAAATAGCTTAGTTGTTAATTGTACACACACCAGACATGGTTCAAATCCAGGGCGTGATAGTAAGATGTGTGCATATCTACACACAAGGAATCAGGAATAAATGTAAAAAAAGTCAGGGAGTGTTTACAGATATTTTCCCCACAGGTTTTACAGGTACGTAAATGTTGCCAGTAGCTGTATGAAGGGTATACTAATAAACTGTGTACAACTGTTCAATTGTCCCACCACATGCCTGCAAATAACAGCAGGGTAGGTACATAAAATATGCAGTCTTCCCGAATCATACCTCTCAACTGTACAGATATTCATTGAATGTACAGATATTTGTCTCAGATTTTTGGTCCGTTTTACATGAAGTAGTGGGGTCATGGCAAATCAGTGGCAAACCATTATAGAATGAAGTTAGAAAATTATGGTACATATACAGGTATCAGGCATCATGTCCTTCAGAAAAGCCATGCAAATGCAAAACATGTTATTTTACCAACTTTATAAGTTTGTAAGAGCAATATCTAAAAATTGTCCATATTTATGGGCCTTTGTCCCATTCTCGTGTATGGCTTTGTCCAGATGTCATGCTCTAAGAGGTTGAGAGATATGTTCCTGATACATGTCTCTGAAGTATCATACTGTCACGGCTAGTGGTCACTGCTGAAAATAATCCCTGACACAGATAGGAATCCAGTTGATGTATGCCAGTAGCACACTCAAATAACATCAGTTCAGGGTACCCCTCCTGTGCCAGATATGTAACCCTGACATGTACGAGTTCCCTCTAGTCATGTACCCAGAGTTCTCACAGTTTGCCTCATACCATTGCAGGCTGACAGTTTAATAGGTATGTTTGTACTACAGAAACTATGGGCCATAGGTAGATGTAAAGTGAGGGCAGACTCATAGAGTACTGAGCAGTACTGTTGTGGAAAATAGAAGCATAAACAGTTGTTAATGAACATTTTGTCTCTCCCCCACTCCTTCATCTGCATCGATAATTATTACTCATATACTACGGGTATGTTGTGCTCCAACCATAATGTTGAGACGTGTGTTATATTATTGTTAATATGTTTGATTGCTAGCATGTTAACATACCTTGTTCAAATACCATTGTTGGTGGCCTGTTGCTGTCAATGTTACTGGCATGCTGTTACGATGCATACTGTTGTTCCATTTATACATGTGTTCTGTTAGCTATGCAACTGTTTCAAATCTGTTTTATAGGATTACTTGGAACACCCATGCTTGCTGTCATAACTAATCTTCAAATGTGTTGTTCATGACTAACAATATATTTTGTAAAACCTCAACACCATAGCGCATTTGGGAAGGCAGATCCCAGTGGATCCACTTGCCCTTCCTCATCTGGCGGTGGCACCTGGGCCCAGCACATCTGAGACCCGACCCAGATCTCCCTCATCTGCTGGTCATGCACCACCTCCAGGTGGACTGCCTCAAGGGATGGTGCTCTTCCCCCTGGAAGTGGGCGCAGACAGGATCCTGTCACCCAAAGTCAGGTCCAGGGTTTGGTGTGCAGCACCCTTCAATCTCAGTTTGAAAAGCAGCTGCACCAGATTGAGAGCCACCTGGTGCACATCAAGGGGCAGGCTTCCCCTCTTGTCCAGCCCCTAGTGCAGCCACCTTTGTAACCATGAAAGTGCAGTGGTGACTGCCCATAGGTGGGGATCTCAGTCCCACTGTAACCATATGGGTCCTATGGGCTTCAGATTCCCAACCATCCAACATTGTCAAATGTGTTTACCTCCCTCATGTGTCATATACCACCCCTGTCTGCTGTCTTGTCTGTTCTGTCTGTCTCACTACCCAACATACCTCCCCAGATGTACCTACAATCCTTCAACAACATCCCGCTCTCACATTAAAAAAAAAAAAGAAAAGGACATCTATCCAAAAAAAAATATTGCCCCATACTTAGCTGTCCATTTCACACACGTGTCCACTGGAAACATGCAATCTGGTCCAATTGGCTTGACAACACATTTTTGTTGTCCTCACCCCTTTTCTGGGGTTTGAGTGTCCAAATTCACCTCTAAATGTTGTTGCTGTATAAGAAATGGACAGCGATGGACTTTCCATATACCCATCCTGCACATCCCTAGCTGTCTTTCATATTGTTTTTCCCTCTGCATGCCCCTTTTTCACCACTGTCCTATCACCCCTTTTTATTTTCTTTAAAAGAAATTAGTGCAGGTTTAAGCAGAAGTAAGTGGGAGTAAGCGAGTTTGCGTGATACTAAGTGAAGCCAACACAGATTAAACATCTCTATGGTTAAACGTGTGTTGGCATCGCTTAGTGTCATGCAAACCTGCACAAACCCACTTAATGCCACTTAATACTGCTTTAGTCACTCTGTCTCCATCAGCCACTAGTCTGCCTATCAATAAAATTATCTGTTCTGTCAAGTCTTGAACGCTGGGCCCTGTACACCAGTCAGAGCAGTGTACCACTACACTACTTGAGCTGTAGGAATTTCTGATGTTTTTCAAACATATCATGAATTAGAGTCATTCAACAGTAGGGAAAATATTCTGTAGAATCAGTCAGGTTTTGTATATACACATAAACACATGTATATATGTATGGAGATGCATATATATGTAAAAATATATTCATACTATATAGAGAGATATACATATAAAATATATACATATACATACATATATAAATAAATATATATATATATATATATATATATATATATATATATATATATATATATATATATATATATATATATATATATAAAAAGAAGAAAAAATATATAGGGTCTATATTATAACAGTGAATGCTTAAAATAGCAAATGCTGTATAACTGACCCTTAAAAACTGAAATCGCAAAATGCCGAACACACAGAACAGCAATGATTTCCCCTGGGAAAAAAATCGCTGATCTGTTAAAAAAAAAAAAAAAAAAAAAACAGAAAATAAATTGGGGGAATTAGCCCCCCACACCCCCTAACTAAATATACCAACTCCAAGATCGGACCACAGTGGAGGAAATGGCAAAGTCTCCAAAATGGCCTAGTGATTTGTATTTTCCCCTGGGGAAAAAATCTCTGTTCTGTGTGTTCAGGATTTTGCCGTTTTGATTTAAAATGGTCGATTAAACAGCGTTCACTATTTTAAGCATTCACTGATATAATAGGGAACCTATATATATAACTATATATTCAAACTCCAGGATCGCATTACAGTGGGGAAAAGGGCATATACACTGCCACTACTATTTTTGGTGAAATGAGTTTTCGGTGATTTGAGATTTCAGCAATTTGGTCTTCATAAAATTAAATTTGGTGAAATGAGTTTTTGGCAATCTGATAGGAATCCATATGCTCATAACAAGTAGTGGAGTCATACCTCAGAACCATACCTCTCAACCTCTTAGTGCACGAAATCTCGCCAAAGGCTGTCAAAATGGGGGACAATGGGCCAAAACTAGGAACATATTTTAAATATTGCTCTTATAAATGTAGAATATTGCTAGAGTAACAGGGTTTGTTTCAGCATACATGTTCTGAAGGATGTGATTTCTGAAACTGAAATGTATGTCATCATTTACTGTCAGAAATCCTCAGATCATCACAGTGATTTACCAGAGAAATAAAAATAATGAATCTGTGGAACAGACCAGAAATATAAGCAATAAACCTGTACATTCTGAAGCAATCTGGCCATTCTAGAGGCATGGTCAGAAACCCTTTGTGCAAGGAGTCTGGGCCAAGGCTGACAAAGTGGGGAGAGAAAGCCATGAAAATAGGGACATATCTGAAATACTGGAGTAGATAAGCTGACACAGTTGCTGCAGTCACACTATCCTGTCTGTTCTAACACATATTGACTGAAATAGCACAAGTCCATCACTCAATTACTTCTTAGTAGTTAGTGACTTAAATCCTCACATCGTCCCACTGATGTGTCAGAAATACACAGCACTTATGAGGGCCAGGCAACAGTACATCCTACAAATATCTGGACATAACATCACATTAGGGAAACTACACTGAGCTGCTAAGCATGTCACCAAGCAACGTCCAAACTACAGTCAGACTGACACAACACTAACCCAAATCTGCTATGGGGAATTACACTTGTATTTGCAAATATATCGGGCACTACAAGGATGTAACATCACTGAAAAACAGATACCAGTGTGAAAGTGCATACCCACAACCAATTTCACCTGGTAAGCCAAATGAACAGTAGAGTTAAGGACTGTGTGAACAAAGACATCATCATGTTTGCCACTCACACACTACCTCTAAATATACTGGTCAATTCATAGTATAGTATGACTCCTGACTGTGGTACGGGACATGTCTCAGTCTGCCCCTACAAACATATACAGCTGATAGACCACCAGAAACTGGAGCAGTATGCACAGTCAGATAGAAAAGGAGCCATAACACTTACATCTACCCCCTCCCTACACAGGTCAAATAACATTTACAAACTACACTGCTACACAATCCTGACAGTCTGTCAACAATTGCCAGAAATACACAGACCTCTCAACTGTAGAGAGTCCCACAGAATGTCCAGGCTTTGTCCTCATATATAAGGCCTCTTCCACATTACATGTCTGGCATTCTGATACATCACTAGGATGATAATGAAGGCACTTATATAATGATATATCATAACTATCAACCTCTTACTGCATGACATCTGGACAAAGCCTGACATACTTTAGGGGCAGAGGCCCAAAAACAGGGCATACTTGAAATATTGCTGTTATAAACTGGCAAAGTTGCTGGTGTAACAGGGTTTGTTGTAACATATCTTTTCTGAGGGAAATGAAGTCAGAAACACAAATGGATCTTACCATATACTGACTGCAAACCCCAGAGTATGCTACTGATTTGCCAAAGAGAAATAATGTCTGAGGAACACACCAAACATAAGAGTCCAAACTCTGGCCATTCTGCGGATACCCTATAGTTGAGAATTATAACACTGTCAGGCTTAAAATCATGCAGAAAGCAATGTTCACACAAACACTGTTAAACTAGCATTAATCCAACTGCATAACATAAATACTTACATTCTCTCCCTATGTCTGGAACATTCAACCCCATTTTGTTGGGCTGTCTCCACAGTTTACATTGTAAGTATTTCCATCTACCCTCTGTGATGCTATTATTCACACACCTCCATGAATCCCTCCTCACAGGCAAGAAAAAGAGGCAATGCCCACATGAAGTACTCAAGTATAGGAGTGTGTTGCCATGTCATTGGCTATAGGAATAAAAACACAGCTGTTCCGCATGCAATTAGCAAGTGGGGGACACCAATTGGTGCACAGGCCATCAGCTGCTCATGAGCATTACTACAAAAGGCAAGCTGCTGCCTATGCAAATCAGATGTATACACTACATCTTTAAGAGAGAAAGAGATAGTCAAGCAAACAAATCTACAAACCAACACAAATCAGAATCAAGCCACCTATACTTGAAAAAAATGTATGCCAAACAAGTAAACATGTAATGGAATGCAGTAGGAGGTATGTCATAATGGGAAATAGGAAATTCAACAAATAAGTCTCAACAAGACTTGCTGTACTGATATATTGCTAATCAGAACATATGGTCATATCATCTGGGTCTGTCTGTAGTGATATAGATCACAGCTAAGGCCCCTTCAGTCACCCCAGGAAAGGATGGCTCACATATGACTACTATTGGAGTGTGTGTTGAACAATACTGACTGTGACACTTCTAGGCCAGCTACTGGGATGTAGTAGATATCCATATGTTACTTGTGAATCAACTATGATATACATGTTTGTCTCAGAAATGTGAAAGACCTATTCAGGGTATTTGCATAGTAAACTACTGTTGCAGACATGTGTGTTGAACTGCATGTGACATACTGAGCTCATACCATTCAACTGTCCAGTGTTATGCACACTGGCCATATGTGTGCCTCACATTTGTAGTCATTTACTCATAGAGTTGTGTTATGTCTGGCAAATCTGTGAAGACTGCCATTACAACATCTCCTTCTCTTTCTTTTGGCTGTTCCCATTAGGGGTCACTACAGTGGATCATCTGTCTTCATTTCTTCCTATCCTCTGCAACTTGCTCTGTCACACCAACCACCTGCATGTCTTCTCTCACTACATCCAGAAATCTAATCTTAGGCCTTCCTTTTTTCCTCTTACCTGGGAGCTTCATTCTTACCATCCTTTTCCCAATATTCTCAGCATCCCATCTCAGCACATGTCCAAACCAATATAATCTCACCTCTTTGGCTTTATCTCCAAACCTTCCAACATGGGCTGACCCTCTAATATACATATTCCTAATCCTGTCCACACTCATCACACCCACTGCAAATCTTAACATCTTTACCTCTGCCACGTCGAGTTCTGACTCTTAACTTTTTGTCATTGCCACTGTCTCCAACCCATATTACATAGCTGGTCTTACTACCCTCGTGTAGACCTTCCCTTTCACTCTTCGTGGTACTCTTCTATCACAAATCACTCCTGACACACTTCTCCACCCTCTCCATCCTGCTTGTAATCTCTTCTTCACCTCTTCCCCACACTCGTCATTACTCTGAACTGTTGATCCCAAATATTTAAACTTATCCACCTTTGCAATATTTACTCCCTGCATCCTCACCATTCCTCTATCCTCCTCCCATTCACACACATATATTCTGTCTTAGTCCTACTGACCTTCATTCCTCCCCTCTCTAGACCATATCTCCATCTCTCCAGGGTCTCTTCAACCTGTTCCCTACTCTCACTACAGATCACA
The DNA here is from genome assembly GCF_019279795.1 of Protopterus annectens. Classification (NCBI taxonomy): domain Eukaryota; kingdom Metazoa; phylum Chordata; order Ceratodontiformes; family Protopteridae; genus Protopterus; species Protopterus annectens. The sequence continues at coordinate 1,672,418,346 of NC_056726.1, read as the reverse complement.
ATGTCATCTGCAAACATCACAGTCAACTGAGACTCTTGTCTGGTTTTGTCTGTCAACCTGTCCATCACCACTGCAAATAAGACAGATCTCAGAGCTGATCCCTAATATAGTCCCACCTCCACCTTAAATGCATCTGTCACTCCCGCCACATAACTCACTGCTGTCACACTAACCTTGTACATATCCTGTACCACTCTTTCATATTTCTCTGCCACTCCTGACTTCATACAATGCCACAACTCCTCTCTAGGCACCCTTTCATAAGCTTTCTCAAGTCCACAAAGACACAATGCAACTCCTTCTGACCTTCTCTGTACTTCTCCATCAAAACTTTCAGAGCAAACATCACATCTGTAGTGTCTTTCCGGGAATGAAACCATACTGCTGATCACTAATTGTCACCTCCCTTCTTAATCTAGCTTCCACTACTCTTTCCCATAACTTCATCCTGTGACTGATCAATGTTATCCCTCTATAGTTACTACAGCTCTGCACATCACCCTTATTCTTATAATTGGTACGCAAACACTTTTTCTCCTCTCACTTTCCAAGATGTCATTAAACAATCTGGTTAAAAACTCCACTGCCATTTCTCGTAAACACCCCAATGTTTCCACAGGTATGTCATCTGGACCAACAGCCTTTCCATTCTTTATCCTCTTCATAGTTATCCTTACTTCCTCCTTGCTAATCCATTGCACTTCTTGATTCACCATACCCACATCATCCAACCTTCTCTCTCTGTCTCATTCTCTTCATTCATCATCCCCTCAAAGTACTCTTTGCATCTGCTCAACACACTCTCCTCACCTGTGAGTATGTTTCCCTTATTATCCTTTATCACCCTTAAGTGGTACACATGTCCCCAGCTCAGTACCTCTGCCTAGCCAATTGGTATAGGTCCTTTTCTCCATCCTTAGTGTCCAACCTTTCATACAACTCTTCATAGGCCTCATCCTTAGCCTTTGCCACCTCTTTTTTTGCCGTGCACCTCATCTCCTTATACTCCTGTCTACTTTCTTCATCTCTCTGACAATCTCACTTCTTCTTCACTAACCTCTTTCTCTGTATACTCTCCTATACTTCTTCATTCCACCACCAGGTCTCTGTGTCCACCTTCCTCTGTCCAGATGTCACATCAAGCACCTTTCTAGTTGTCTCTCTTACTAGCTCTACTGTAGCTCCCCAGATATTCGGTAACCCTTCACTACCACCCAGTGCCTGTCTTAACTCTTCCCTGAACTCAACCTCACAATCACCCTTTTCAGTTCCCACCATTTGATCCTTGGTGCTGCCCTCACACTCCCCCTCCTGTTCTTGATCAACAACGTCATACCAGAGACCAATGTTCTATGCTGCCTAAATACACTTTACCCTGCCACCACTTTACAGTCTCCAATCTCCTTTAAACTGGCCCTCCTGAAGAGGATATAATCCACCTGTGTGCATCTTCCTCCACTCTTGTATGTCACCCTATGCTCCTCCTTCTTCTTAAAATATGTATTCACCACAGCCATGTCCATCCTTTTTGCAAAATCCACCACCATCTCTCCTTCTGCATTCCTTTGCCTAATACCATACCTACACATCACGTCCACATCTCCTCTGTTCCCTTCACCAATATGTCCATAGAAATCTGCCCCATTCACCACTCTCTCACCCTTGGGTACAGTCATCACCACTTCATCCAACTCACTCCAAAATTTTTCTTTCTCATCCATCGCACACCCAGTTTGCGTAGCATATGCACTAACAACATTCATCATTACACCATCAGTTTCCAGCTTCATAAACATCGCTCTATCCAACATTCTTTTCACCTCCCAAAACACTCGTGGCATACTCTTCCTTCAGGATAACCCCTACACCATTTCTCCTCCCATCCACACCATGATAGAACAATTTGGACTCACCTCCCATACACCTAGTCTTATCAAACTTCCATCTGGTCTTTTGCACACACAGTATATCAACCTTCCTTCTGTCCATCATATCAGCTAGTTCTGTCCCTATACCAGTCATACTGCCAACATTAAAAATTTCTACCCTCACTACCACACTCCTAGCCTTTCTCCTCTCTTACTGCCATATGAGTGTTGGCCATCCTCCAGGGTATGTCTGTGAATGCAAAGGCTACTGTGCTATCAAATGACTTAAGTGTGCTTCAGCAATATTAAGAAAGTGTCACTAAGTTTGGCCCATCACCCCCATGTATGTGTGGCATCCTCCAGATGTCCTGCTCTAACAGGTTGAGAGGAATGACTGAGCAGCAAAAGTGTAAATGCACTGTGCCATACTGACATAGAACAGAAATGTATATCAGGTATTACCTGTGCACATGTATGTATGAGTAGGTGTACCTGGCTGCCTCATAACAACAGACATGGGATGAAAAACATCAGGTAAATAAGCTGTAAATGTTGTACACTTGTAAAATCCTAGTTTTTGTGCAGCCAACAGAGTTAGATTTCTACAGCTACTGGTTGTTGCATTCCCCTGACACAGACATGGGTACTAGAATAAGCATGATTTTCATGTTGAAATTAGAGAGGTGTCCAACTGTGTTATGACCTAGTGTCCATGCCTACTACAAACAGCTATATGACCACCTACATAGCTGTATGGACTAAGCAATACCTTACTTGTAAAACCTGCCTCCACCAAGGTAGAGCAATCCCCTTTGCTATAGAGCAGCAATACACAAACCACATAATTGGTCACTATTTTGGCTGTACAGGGCAAAGTAGGAGCAGGCACCAACATGGCAACTAGTTAACCTTTATCTGAATGAGCATATAAGGTCACAGGTGGATTACTGTAAAGCTAACTATGAGTACAAATTGGACACATCCACAGTGGCAGCTAGTGACTTCAAATCAAAGGAGGGCTGTAGGAGACAGCTGAATGGGTGGGGCCAATGGGAAGGGGTGTGACCAAGTAGAAAGGGGTGAAGCTATGCTCAAAACCACAGAAACTGGGACTTTAATTAAATACACTGCCCTGGGTGCCAAACCGTCATTATGAGAGTCCAATCAAGACAAAATGAAGTGTAGAAGAAAAAAATATTTCAATGCATTGGCTACATGACAGCTTACTTAATATCTAGATGGAAACAAAAAGGTTGTGAGGCATGAAAAAATAAATTACTTTTTAAATACATTACTGGAATGCCAGTCAAAATCAAGTATAAAAAAAACAAGCAGCACTCAACTCAAACCCACTTCTCCTTGCACTGTAGTTCTAATTATAGTTTATATTCTGTTTTATAAAAGTAACAAGTATCATGCTGAAAGTAACAATCTCTGTGATACCACCACTTGGAATATGTTTCTTATCCTAAAAAGACCTGCTGCCTGACAACAACTATCTACTTGTTTCATGGGGAAATCATGATCAAAGTAAAAAATGAACAGCAAACAAGAAACAAGCTCAAGATAAATTGCTTAAAGGATTACTACACAGGTTATGGACCACACATGATAGATTAGCATTCTGTTTAGTTTATGGGTGAAGCTTGCAAAGATGACTGCAAATCTCCAACAAATGTAATGAGCTTCTGAAAATACTGTAATCTTGTTCTTTATTACAAATACTGTCATATGCATTTCAATATCTAAGACTGATACGTTATCTAGTCATGTAAATATAATCTGCATGGCAACAACAAAAGGCTCTCAATGCTGATAATTCTTTAACAGTATGCTTATTAAAGCTTATTTGCATCTTACAATCTCAGACACGCTTACCTGATGGTCATTAAAGCATTGCTACTTAAACACAGAGCAACAGGCACTGCAACAAAAAAATACCTTTCCTGTAACTAGTGTAGTCCACATTCAGATTTGCTGTATCCAGGACTGTATGTAAGCTTCTAGGCCCCCCAAGCTTTCTGTGTTGGAGGGAAGCCTTCTAGCTTATCAGTGGGAGTGGTAAGCACTAGGTAACCTATCTACCACATAAGGAGTGGTTCTGGCCCAGAAATTGCAGTTATTGGCCGTTTGGGCAGTTTTTCCATCTCTCTCAACTTTCTGATTTAAAAGCCCACATTTGCACTTGTTTCCCCCCTTTCCTCTAACTAGTTTAGTCCAGATACAGATTCTTACTTTTAGCACTTGAATTTGCTTATTTGTGATCAGCACTTGTTCAGACCTTGTAAGCACTAAATAACATACTAATTACTACAGCACTCAATCTTCCTCATTACCTAGAGGAAAACAGTTTTGGTACTTACTTTCCTCACTTGCTTAGAGAAAAAACAGCTCTTGTACTCACTTTCCTCACTTATGTAGAGGAAAATGGATTTTTATTCTAGCATGTCCAAGGGTCAGTTCCCAGTGTTCTCTCCTGTCTATCTGATGAATCTGGGCATCTTGGGGCAATGTAGAAATTGCCTCGTACGCAGACAACCCTCTCCTCCTACCACCCAACACTACAAACTGTGAGAAATGCACTTATCTAGCCAAACTGGAGGTAAAGCTCTCTCCAATCAAGACTGAACAAAACAGTCAAGAGGAGAAGGTAAACACTTGCACCACACCACACTCATCACATAGTCTCACTAAATCTACACCACCAAAATCCACACATAGAAACACAAAAACATTTACGGAGGCTCTCAATAATAATCTGCCCAAGTAACAGAGACCTCCAAAGCAGAAATGCAAGCAACCTCCACACCCCAACACAACCCAAATGACACATAGCCCGCAGAATCAGTGTGCCACTCAACCACAGCCAATAAGGCAAAACAACGTACCCAACACACTAGTCATAGGCGACTATAGTCAAGCACACTGATGTTCCACTCACCAGGCTAAATAAGGAGAAGGTTACTGTCAGCTGCCTGTTGGGTGCCAGGATCCGCCACATAACCCACACACTCAGGTCACTCCACAACAAGTACAAATATGACTCTGTCATTGTCCATGTTGGTGTGAATGATCTGAGACGTACCTACCTGGACTACATGAAAAGAGACATGTAAGAGCTCTCCAATCTTGTAGCCCAGGCAGGTATGACCCTAGCCCTGAGTAGCATTCTGCCATCACCCAGAATGATGCCTCAGTACAAGGACAAAATGATTGACTTCAACAATTGGCTAAGCTTCTAGTGCCATTCTAAAGGGATCCAGTATCTGTCTGCCTGGGATGACATGGTCGACAGACCATGATGCTTTGCCAAAGATGGCCTGTACCTGTCACCCCTGGGATTCCGGATACTGGCTAAGGTTCTTGCCGCCCCTATAGTGCCTTTTTTAAGCAAGGTTCAAATGACAAATTCACCACTGTAACAGGAACAGGCAAGCAAAAACTGAGGGTGATGCTACTCAATGCTAGAAGTCTAAACCTCAAAATGCACTCACTCGAGGCACTCCTTAAAATGGAGAACATCGATATCTGTGCAGTGACTGAGACCTTGTTCAAGACTCCAGAGAGCACCTCTGCACTACCAGGCTATAACTCATACCACACTTTTTGGCTATGTAACCTGGACCGGAACACCAAAGGCGGAGGTGTGTCCATATTCATTAAGGATATCCACACCTCCAGGCTAGTTGCTCAGCATAATGCAGCTGACATTATCCAAGTGCAACTAACTCTGGACAAAACTGCAATCCAAATTGTAGCTTGCTACAGATCACCCACCATGCCCCAAGATTCCCACTCATCTTTTCTTGATGTACTGGAAAATATTAGGGTTCAACCAAACACCCTAATAATGGGCGATTTCAACTACCCCACCATTAACTGGGAAAACTACTCATGTACCAACGCCTTTGCTCAACGCTTTCTGGAATTCATAAACTCCAATGCACTGGATCAACTTATCCACACACGCACCAGGGGCAACAATATCCTAGATCTAGTCATTACCAGTATGAGTGACCGGTGTTCCACACCTGAAGTCAACTCATCATTGGTCCGATCCGACCATAAGCTAATTACCCTAGATATCCACATCCTGCCTCCACCCCCCATTAAGGAAACCATGGTAAACAATTTCTCCAAAGCCAACTTCATGCTTTTTAAGACAGAAGTGGTGAACTTCATGACACCCATGCAGATGGACAATGCAGTTACGACTACTGAAACCTACACAATTGCACTTTATAAGCACTTACATGAGTGCATGGATCGTGCTATCCCAAACAGAAACAAGACGCTATCCACCACAAAAAGGAAGCCAATCTGGTGGTCCCCTGCCATAAACAAACTGTACAACAGAAGGAAGAAACTCTTGCCAAAGAGAGTAAAATCCCACGAGTGGAGGAGCTCCCTGGTCATCCTCAGTAAGAAGCTGCAATCCCTGATAAAATCCTTCAAAGCTAGTTATGAAAACAAAATCGCCACTGATTCTAAAGACAACCACAAAGCATTCTATAGCTATGTCAAGAATCTCGATGGCAACACTTAGATCTGCTCTGAGTTACAGCACAATGGCACTAAATATACAGACCCAACTGATATTGCCAACATCCTGGCAGATAGGTTCAGTGCTAACTTTACCCCCCTCTCACCCCCTAAAGAGCCCATCTCTATACCGGAAGAATGCAAAGTTCCTGTAATCACGGCTGCACAAGTGAAAACCACACTCTCCAAAGCCAAGAACACAGCATCCATGGGACCAGAAAACATCCCAGGCTGCATTCTACATGAACTACAGAATGAACTGGCACCCCACCTAAGTACCATGTTCAATCATAGCCTCACCTCAGGCTTTGTGCCTGCTGAATGGCGCACAGCAACAGTTATCCCACTCCACAAGGGGGGAGCAACCACGGACCCCAGGAACTACCATCCCATTACCCTGACGAGCCTGGTCTACAAGGCCATGGAATGTATCATCATGGAACTTATAAACAAAGACATTGGTAATCTCCAAACTCTGGATGCCACCCAGTTCAGGTTTGTAAAAGGCAGATCAAGTCTCCTAAACCTGATAAACTTTCAAGCAGTCACCAAAGCCTTAGACAAGGGTAAGGTGGTTCACACAGCCTATTTAGATCTTGCCAAGGCTTTCGACACTATCCTTCACTCTGGAATTATAGATAAACTCACTAAACTAGGTATAAATCCCTATGTCACAAGATGGGTTGCCAACTGGCTCACTGACAGAACCCACACTGTGAAAGTAGCAGATTCCAAATCCGACTTCAGACCAGTGACAAGTGGAGTACCACAGGGTTCAGTCCTGGGTCCTCTCCTGCTTGGTATCTACTTCTCTGAAGTACAGGCTAACACAGAAGGTCTTTGGCTAACAAAGTTCACAGATGACTGCAAACTTGGAGCCATAAATGAAACTCCTAACGATGTGGACATCCTACAAAAGGGCCTCACTGAGACAGATGTCTGGTGTCAAAGCCATGGCCTCAAGCTCAATGCCAAAAAGTGCATTGTCATCCCCTTTGGTAAAAACTCTGCACCCATGAACTACAACATAGGCGGTAGTATACTTAACACCGAAAGTGTGATAACAGACCTTGGGACACAGGTGGACAGTAGTCTCTCCTTTGATAATCACATCACCACAGTAGTCAGGAAATCCTTCTATGTGGCACACCTCATCACAAAAGGTTTCTCATCCAGAAAAAAAGAGTCATTGTTCTCCTCTACTCATCACTCATTAGACCCATTATAGAGTACAACGCCCCTTTTGGTATGTACCTCACAAGACATATACAACAACTGGAAAGGCAGGGGCGGCCCGTGCTATTGGACTGCCGGACTGCAGCCCCTCAGCTGTAAAAAATAAAATAAAATAGAAAATAAAAAAACTATCGCAAATAGCGGACCTTCGCACATGCGCATAACAGCATTTCCAATATCCGGACTGCTGCTGAGACAGCCTGGAGCATGCGCAGACTGTCTCAGCAGCAGTCCGGATTAGGAAACATTCAAGAGCAGAGATCCCAGATGTCTATGCAGTTGTAACTGCATAGACTGTCACTGGAAAGGGATTGGAGTGCAACATCGGCAGGCTGGGAGTCTCGTCAGGGGAAGAACATCTCGCGGGCTGTGGTGGATTTAATGCTCCAACGGACATAGGGAAGAATGTAGTGCACGGGCAGGCTTGTAGTGCTCCAACGGCTGTGGATTTAATGCTGCAACGAAGGGATCTACATCTATTTTGTGTGTGTGTAATGCCCCAGGTGCTACATGGTGGTGGGTAGAGAATAAGGCTTGAACCCTGCACCTTGGGCCCAGGTGGCAAGAGCCTGAATTCACTTCCCACAACACCATTTGTAAAAATGTTGCAGATTTTTCCCCTTATACTTGTTCTGTTCCTCATAAAATCTGTGGTTTCTGTATTTTTGTGTCCTTGCAAAGCCAGTAGTGCATTGGTGCAGTGGTAGCATTGTTGCCTGACAGCTACATGTTCTCTGGTTTGATTCTTTGCTGAGGTGCCTTACCTTCTGTGTAGAGTCTGTATGCCCTCCCTGTTTTTGTTTCCTCTAGTGTCCTCCCATCTTGCAAAGACATGTGTCTGTCTGGGGTGTTTCTCCCTGAGCCTCTGCTAAAAATTAGCTTTTGTTCCAAGTCAGACTTTCCTGGTTAACAAATGGTAAAAATGATACACATTTGACTATCAGACTTCATCTTCTTCAGAAAGTGCATGGTAATACAAAAGCTTTTATTCTAGCAATTTTCTAAGTGTATAAGATGGATATTTGAAATTTGTCCCAATTTTTGGGACTGTATTCCCTCATTATTGGCTTCATCTAGGTTTTGTGCTAAGGTTGAGAGCTATGGTAAGAACTGAATTCACTGAATATGTTTGGGGGCTATATTCCCCCATTACTGGCTTTGTCCGGGTGTTTTTTGCTAATAGGTTGAGAGCTATGGTAAGAACTAAATTCACTGAATGTTTGGGGGCTGTATTCACCCGTTATTGGCTTTGTTCACGTGTTTTGTGCTAAGAGGTTGAGCTGTGCTGTGGTGAGAAGTGAATTCACTAAATGGTAGCCATTTAAGTTTCCATCTTCCTCTTTCACAAAACAGCTGATATGACATAGTGGTATGTTGCTCTGACTGTTTTGCACAGGGTCCCCTGGGTTCAAGATGTGGCAGTGAAATGTATGGTGGTAACACAGCATTTTATTCTAGCAACTTTCCAACATTATACAAGCAATGTTTAAAATGTGTCCCTGGTTTTTGACCTTTTTGTCACCCCCCCAATAAATTTTGGCTTTTTCCAGATTTCTTGTGCTGCAAAGTTCAGAGATACAACTGAGTGTCGAGTAGATTTTACAAGGAGCTGAGAGCAGCAGGGGAACAAATGTTTAATGCTGCTTATGCTAAGTCTGTGTGCATTGTTAATAGCACAACGGGTAGTGTACTTGCTTTTGATGCAAAAGGCTGTGGGTTCTACTCCCACAGTAGGTAGATGCATTGCTGATACTGTACTGTGTTGTAAAGGGGGTGGATGCTGCAGTCCTTTTTGGCAAAGATACCTAGTAACTATGAACCTGTTACAGTTTGCTATCCATTCCCTATTGTGGTATTACTAGCTTATCATTTTTTTAATGCATGCAACATAGGCAATTTATTCTTCAAGGGCAACAAGCACTTTATTTGTAGATGAAGCAATGACATATAAAGTTGTTTGCTAGCAGCAACGTCTTTATTAGTTACAGATTTCTTTAATGTGGATTTTACTACTTCAGAGATTGTGCATATTTACTGATACTGGTGGACTATAGAAGGTTAAGTAGACTTTTTATGATGGAAATGTTCTGAATTGGGCAGTTTTGTCATTGGTGTATGCATTGTCTTTCATTGTTTACTGGAAAAATGTTCAAAACAATAAATATAAAATGCCCTCTAACAACTGTACTATATTGTACAAGGAATATAATGTAATACAGTCAGGAAGGTGTATCAAAGAGCATGTGTATGTTTCATGTTCAAGGGGTCTATGATTTTGAAAACAGTCCAGAGTTATCTGCTACTGGCAAAATGTATTTTCTTTGAATGTGGGTTTCAATGCTGTTTCAATGCATGCGAGTTTCAAGGGCAGAGAAGTTTTAATGCTAAGTCTATTTTCATTGTGAGACTGCATTGCTTTGTTTAACAGATATCTATTAGGGGTTTGTGCTGTAAAATGCAAAATAAAACTTTCAAATAAAATCTAAATCATCTCAGAAGTAAAGCAGTATGCACATTACAGTGTTTATGCTTTGTGTCTTTTGGCTTTTGCCATTTAGGGGTTGCCACAGCGGAACTCCGGTCTGCTAATGATTGGCAGTTGATTTTTACATAGCGGCTTGCCAGGCCTGATGCACAACCTTCAACGAAGGTACGCCCATTCATGCATGTCTCCACGCAGAAAATGCTCTAGCTGAGAATCGAACCGGACAGCATCTTACTGTGAGGCAACAATGCTACCACAGCACCACCACCGTGGGTCTTAAATGGGGCAAAATAACCAAGGAATGGGACATTGGAATGGCTGCAGGGGGGAGGCTCCATTCAACCATGATTTTGTGAGGGGGATAGCAAACTCAGACAGCCCCTGTTGAACTATACCTCTCAGTTGTCCATATGTTTGCAGAATGGATAGATATCTGCTTCTTATTTTTGGTTTGTTCCTCATAAAATTTGTGTTTTTCTAGCAAATCATTTAGGAATGAAGTCACTAAATGACAGACATTGAGTTTCAGACGTCATAACCTTCAGAAAAATGCATGCTAATGCAAGACCTGTTATTCTATCAACTGTCTTAAGTTTATACAAGAGCAATTTTTAGTAGTGTTTGTATGTTCCCCCAATATATCTGGCCTTGTCCAGATTTCCTGTATTAAGAGGTTGAGAGGTATGTGCAAATTGCTTTGTGGAATTAGGAATATCCAAACCTCTCCATTGTCCCCAATTTTGGCTCAAAATGTTGCTCTCCCCTAATAATCCCTCCTCAAAATGGCAATTTTGGAAGAAAATGTGGAGAGTTTACAATAACTGTAATGATCAGAGTTATAGATTTACTTTTATTTCAGAAATGCATGTAGATGCTCTTATTTTGTTAGCTGCTCAAGTTAAAAGTGTTAATATTAAAAAGGTGTTCCTTTATTGATGGGTTCCCATCTGTATTGTGTGGCAACTTTATATTTTTGCATCACATTTTGGTCTGTAAAATTGTGGTTTTCTGGCAAATTAGTGGCAAGTTATTAAAGATTGAAGTTAGAAAATAATGACAGACATTTGAGTTTCAGATTGCATACCCTTCAGAAAATTCGTACTAATGCAAGACCAACTACTATTCTATTATCTAAGTTAATAAGAGCAATATTTAAAAATTGTCCTTATTTTTGGGCCTGTGTCCCACTTCTAGTTATATGTATGGCTTTGTCCAGATTTCTTGCTCTGAAGTTGAGAGGTATGAGTGTCAGAGCCATCACTGTCAGCCAGAGACATTCCAAATTGTGACATACTTGTTGCACCCCACTCCCCATTGTAGTGGCTCTGGATGTGTCCAAGGAAGGCAAGGAGCAGTTATGCAGTGTAAGTGTGCAGAGTATTCCCCCATCCATGGTAGACCACAAGTATGACCGTGGCTTTTCATCTGACCTTGAATTTGCAGAATGTTCTGGTTTTCTGTCATATTTTTATATGGTTGATTTATGCTTCTTATTATTCAGGAAATGCATGCTGTCACAGTACCCTGTTGCTCTGTTTAAGTAACAATGATTTAATGACCATCAGGTAAGCTTGTTGGAGATTGTAAGATGCAAGTAAGCTTTAATAAGCATACTGTTAAAGAATTACCAGCATTGAAAGCCTTTTCGTTGTTGCCATGCCGAGAATATTTACATAACTAGATAATGTATAAGCCTTGGGTATTGAAATGCATATGACAGTATTTGTAATAAAAGGACAGGATTACAGTATTTTCAGAAGCTCATTACATTTGTTGGAGACTTGCAGTCATCTTTGCAGGCTTACCCATAAATTAAACAGAATGCCAATCTATCATGTGTCATCCATAACTTGTGCAGGAATCCTTTAAGCAATTTATCTTGACCTTGTTTCTTGTTTGCTGTTCATTTTTTACTTTGATCATGTCTTCCCCATGAAACAAGTAGATAGTTGTGTCAGGCAGCAGGTCTTTTTTGGATTAGAAGCATTTTTACAAGTGGGGGTATCACAGAGATTGCTACTTTCAGCATGTTACTTGATAATTTTATAAAGCTGAATATAAATTATAATTAGAACTGCAGTGCAAGGAGTAGTGGTTTGAGTTGAGTGCTGCTTGTTTTTTTATACTTGATTTTGACTGGCATTCCAGTAATGTATTTAAAAATGAATTTATTTTTTCATGCCTCACAACCTGTTTCCATCTGGATATTAAGTAAGTTGTCATGTAGCCAATGCATTAAAATATTTTTTTCTTCTACACTTCATTTTGTCTTGATTCGACTCTCATAATGACTGTTTGGCACCCAGGGCAGCGTATTTAATTAAAGTTCCAGTTGCTGTGGTTTTGAGTATAGCCCCACCCCTTTCTAGTTGGCCACACCCCTTCTCATTTGCCCCACCCATTCAGCTGTCTCCTGCAGCCCTCCTTTAATTTGAAGTCACCAGCCGCCACTGTGGAAAGGCCGCAGAAATACCTCACAAAGAGAATTACTGGCCTCAAACAGATGCCCTACGCAGACCATCTCAAAAAACTCCAGCTTTACTCTGTCGCATATCGCCTACTCAGAGGGGATCACTGCCTAACATACAAAACTATGTCAAACCCAGAGCTGTTGGACATGCTCCACTTAAAGAAATCCCAATCCCTCCGAGCTACACGCTCTAGGGACCTAAACCTTGTCACCACAATAAACAGGACATGCCAGAGGGATAGATTCCTGTCCCAGAGACTTCCCATACTCTGGAATAAAACCTATCTATATCAAACAAAGCTCCTCATTAGCACTCTTCAAGAAAAATCTTGATGATTGGATGGGAAATAGGAAATTCACCCTGGGGGTCACCTCTGTGGCTCTGCTCGACAGTGGTACAGGAAAATAATTTTCTTGGGTAGCAAAAGCCAGGGTACCTTTTTGGCTGGGCTTGTATAGGCTCCAGGGTCAATAGACTAGTACCTACCTATGAACCTATGAACAACATGCATTTTCTGAATAATAAGAAGTGTAAATCAACAGTATAAAAATATGACAGAAAACCAGAACATTCTGCAAAGTCAAGGACAGATAAAAAGCCACTGTAGTACTTTTGTCTACCTTGGATGGGGGGATAGTCTGCCCACTTACACTGCATAACTGCTCCTTACCTTACTTGGACACATCCAGAATCACTACATGGGGGAGTGGGGTGAAACAAGTATGTCACAATTTGAAATGTCTCTGGCTGATGGTTATGGCCTGAGACATTTGTAATACCTCTCAATGTCAGAGCAAGAAATACGGACAAAGCCATAAGCAGAAGTGGGACAAAGGCCCAAAAATAAGGACATTTTTTTTTAAATATTGCTCTTATAAACTTAGAAAGATAATAGAATAGTAGGTCTTGCATCCGTATGAATTATCTGAAGGGTATGAAATCTGAAACTCAAATGTCTGTCATTATTTTCTAACTTCAATCTTTAATGATTTGCCACTAATTTGCCAAAAAAACACAATTTTATGAAAAACTGACCAAAAATGTGATGCAAAAATATAAACTAGCCACACAGTACAGCTGAGAACCTGTCAAAGAAGGGACACTTTTTTAATATTAGTACTGTTAAGTTGAGCAGCTGACAAAATAAGAAAATCTACATGCATTTCTGAAATAAAAGTAATCTATAACTCTGATCATTACAATTATTTCATCGTAGACCCTCCATGTTTTCTTCCAAAATTGCCATTTTGTGGAGGAATTATTAGGAAGAGAGCAACAATTTGAGCCAAAATCTGGGACAGATGAGAGGTTTTGATATACCTAATTCTATAAAGTGATTTATTTATGCATATCTCTCAACATCTTAATGCAGAAAATCTGGACAAGGCCAAATATATTGGGGGAACATACAAACAGTACTAAAAAGTGTGCTTGTATAAACTTAGACATTTGATAGAATAGCAAATCTTGTTTTAGCATGCATTTTTTTGAAGGGTATGAAGTATGAAACTCAATACCTGCCATTATTTACTCACTTCATTCCTAAATGATTTGCCAGAAAACCACAAATTTTATGAGGAACAAACCAGAAATAAGAAATAATCTATTCATTCTGTGAAAATCTGGACAGTTGAGATGTATAGTTCAGCTAGGGCTGTCTTTGAGTTTACCGCCCCCCCCCTCACAAATTCATGAGCGAATGGGGCCTCCCCCCCATAGCCATTCCAATGTCCTATTATTTGGCTATTTTGCCCCATTTACCATAAACACTGTAATTTGCATAGTCCTTTACTTCTACAATGATTTGAATTTCATTTAAAAGTTTTATTTTACATTTTACGGCACAAAGACTAATAGACGTCTGTTAAACGAAGCATTGCCATCTCACAATGAAAAACTTAGCATTAAAACATCTCTGCCCTTGAAACTCACATTCATTGAAACAGCACTGAAACCCAAATTCAAAGAAAATACATCTCGCCAGTGGCAGATAAAGATTAACTTTGGGTTGTTTTCAAATCATAGGCCCCTTGCACATGAAACATACGTGTTCTTTGATACACCTTCCTGATTGTATTAAATTATATTGTTTGTATAATACAGTGCAGTTGTTAGATGACATTTTAAATTTATTGTTTTGAACATATTTCCAGTAAACAATGAAACAAAAAACATGCACCAATAATGACAAAACTGCTCAATTCATAACATTTCCATCATAAAAGTCTACTCAAACTTCTACAATCCACCAGTACCAGTAAATATGCACAATCTCTGCCGAAGTAAAAGTCATCTAAATAATTACACATTAAAGAGAGCTGTAACTAATGAGGTTGCTTCTAGCAAACAACTTTATATTTCATTGTTTCATCTACAAATAAAGTGCCTGTTGCCCTTGAGGAATAAATTGCCTATGTTACATTAACAAAATGATAAGCTAGTAATATTGCAATAGGGTCCACAAGAAAAAGAAATAAAAAACGGAAATCTCAAGCAGGACTCAAACGTATAACATATAATCGCAGTAAAAACTTTTACCACATAGGCTTCCTCAGGCGAATACAAAATAAAATAAGATTTCCATCATTTAAATACTAAATTAAAATCACATAATGTAATCAAACCTTCTAATTTAAAAGTTTCAACAATGGTTTCAAAGTAAAAGCACCATTCAACCCTGGTGGTAGGTGTGCTCTAAATCTAAGGATCCATTTCATTTCCTCATTTTGGTCATTAATTTGATATCTCCTCCTCTTAGGGATAAATGCATAACTTTTAAAATAACAAACTGAAATGTATGGTCTTCACCCATTTCTAATTCATGTTTATATAAGGCATTAGCAATGATTTTATGTTGTATTTCACTCATATGGTTGGCCATTCTATCCTTAAGCCTTCTATTTGTCAATTTGGAGTGAATATTGCAATAGAGAATGGATGACAAACTGATAACAGGTTATAGTTGCTAGGTATCTCCACCAAAGAAGACATTCTCAGGCAGCATCCACCCCCTTTAAAAGTATAACACAGTATAGTATCAGCAATCCATCTACATTTGTGGCAGTAGAACCCACAGCCTTCTGCACCAAAAGCAAGTACATTATCTACTGTGCTATTAACAATGCAAACAGATTCAGCATAAGCAGCACTAAACTTCTCTTCCCTTGAAGTTCTCAGCTCCCTGTAAAATCCACTTGACACTCAACTGCATCTCTCAACTTTGCAGCACAAGAAATCTGGAAAAAGCCAAAATTATTGTGGGGGGTGGGGTGGACAAAAGCCCAAAAACTAGGGACACAATTTAAACATTGCTTGTATAATCTTGGAAAGTTGCTAGAATAAAATGCTGTGTTACCACGATGCATTTCACTGCCAAGACCTGAAGCCCAGACACTATAGTTAGAGCAACATACCACTATGCCAAATCAGCTGCTTCTTGAAGGACAGGAAGACTGAAACTTAAATGCCTATCATTTAGTGGATTCAGTTCTCACCATAGCTCTCAACCTCTTAATGCAAAACACCTGGACAAAGCCAATAATGCGGGAATACAGCCCCCAAACATATTCAGTGAATTCAGTTCTCACCATAGCTCTCAACCTCTTAGCAAAAGAAACCTGAACAAAGCCAATAATGGGGGAATACAGCCCAAATAAATATGGACAACTTTCAAATATTGATATTATAAACTTAGAAAATTGCTAGAATAAAAGGTTTTGTGTTACAATGTACTTTCTGGAGAATATGAAGTCTGAAATTCAAATGCCTGTCATTATCTAGTGAATTCAAAATCCAGCAAACCACAGATTTTTTTGAGGAACAGAACAGAACAAAAATATGAGGCAAAAATCTGAATAGTTTTCACATGTGGTGGTGGGTAAGGAATTCAGGCTCTTGCTATTTGCACCCAAAGTACAGGCTTTGAGCCTGAGTTATTCTCTAGCCACCAGGTATATTTCATGAGTCTGAGTTTCTCTCTAGCCCCCAGGAATATTTAACTGAGGCATTACACACACACACACACACACACACACACACACACACACACACACACACACACACACACACACACACACACACACACACACTGAGTTTGGAGTCCATCCCAGCTTCACACACACAGTACCTTGGAGTCTGTCCCTGAAGCAGCTTCAAAGTCCCAGCCCCCACATGAGAGCCTAAGATTGAAATACAAGCCCTTCCCACAAGAGCAAGCTATCCAGCCTGCAGACATTGCAGTCCGATCCCCTTGCAGTCTATGCAGTTGTAACAGCATCGACTTCTGGGCATCTCTGTGGTTTGATGTCTTCTTCCTAATCCGGACTGGTTGAACAGCCATCCGGATTTCTGCATGCATGCAGAAGTGGAGTTTTGGAAATGTCGAGTATGCATGTGTGGAGTTCTGGGACTCGTTATCATTTTCTTTTCTTTTTTATTTTATTTCTTTTTTTTTTACCCTTTCTACCTTGGGAGGGTTGCAGTGTGGCAGTCCAACAGCACACGCTGCCCCTGCGCATCCACCAAGGGCAATCACAAAGCTGTCTTCACATATGTCTACAATCTCAGAGGCAACAACCTAGCCCACACTGTAATGGTTGTGAATCATGCTACATACACACACACACATACCATAGCTACAGTCAACCTGCTGCAGGCAGGTTTAGGGCAAACACCACCTCCCTGGCTCACCATAAGTATAGGTGGATATGCACAGCACCCACACACCTCTCCTCATCATCAGGGAGCAGGTGCATACTGCCTAATCAAAGTCAACAAAAGCAAGTCTGCATTGGACCTGATAACATTCCCGTCTGCATCCTACATGAACTCAGGCATATGCTTCCAGCTGCATTACGCACTGTATGCAAGCAAAACCTGAGCACCACTGACATCCCATCTGCAAGGAAGACAGCCACTGTCATCCCTTTACACAAACCTGAATGATGAATGGTGGTTTATGCAATGTATTGTCCCTCATTGAGGGAACATGACACACCAGGACCAGGAGTCCAATGCAGGTTTATACTGTGCTGATAGATGAGAGGCATATGATGTGGTTGTGAGTGGTGGCTAATGATAAGCAATGTTGATGTGCTGGCTCTGTAAATAACTCTGGGCAATGTCTGAGGTCCTGTGATGTGTTTCCCTGTTTATGTTTTCCAGGTGGCATGCAGCATCACGCAGCATATACTGCAGATGAGAATGCAGCCATCACCGATGCCAAAATCCAGCACCATGGGAATGCTGTTGGCCATAACTGACAAAATCTGCAGGAGTGGACTCCGCTGTGGGACTACCTTGTGCACAGAGTTAAAACCTTAGGTTCTCATGGCCGCACATACAATCAGGTCAGGCATCGGGCAACTGACCTGATATGTCATGCCAGGCAAAGTGCTGCTGCTGTGGCCAGGGACCATACTGCTACAGGTGGAGGTCCAGGCCACATACCCCACTTACAACAGATGAGTTCCTTGCCAACTTTGGGCCAGCCTCCACACAACAGCCAATTCAAGAAACACAAGTCATGGAGGTGTGTGGCACCTAGGCTACAGGTGAGGAGTGTCCAGGTAAGGCCACAGTGCATATCGATTTAATCATGTAGCAGTCATACTGTCTTCTATAGAGTATCTAGATGCATATGTCAGTTCAAACTGCATTTGTGGTTGGGGTTTAGTAATGCACACAAGTGCACATCTATGGTGAAAGACAGCAAAATTGTGTACTAGCAGAGCTTGTACTGTACATGTGCAGAAAAGTAGCATTCATCTTTTACCAATGCCAAATGTGAGTCTGCTGACAAAACTTCTCCCCCACAACAATGTAGGTACCTCTGATCTGGATATGGGACAGCAACCTGAAGCTGGTGAGTCTGGGATTTTCTGTTGTGTCTCACCAGTACCCCAGGCATGTTAAGATCATGCACGTGACCATACACACAACTCTTACTCTCAGCCATTTTGCGATGTCTCCATGTTCACTTGTGGTGGGGTTAACTGCATTGCATCACAGTAGTCATCACAGGGGCCTATTTGCAGGAGATGTCACATATCTGTAGCATACCTCACAACCTGGCATTGCAAGAAATATGGACAAAGACTGACAAAATGGGGGGACAAAGGCCCAAAACTAGAGACATATTTTATAAATTACTGTTATACATTGTATATAAAAGGTGTACACACACCTGTTAGAAAGCCAGTTATTTGTGATATACAAAAATGAGAGCACAATAAAACATTTCTGAACTCTTCCAACCTTTCATGTGACATATAACCTGTCCAATTCAACTGTAAAACAAACAAATCTGTTAGGGGAACAATTATGACACATAAAAAATGTACAAGAAGCTAGATGCATACGTGTACACAAGTTGAAGCTAATACTGTGTTGAAGCAGCTTTCAATGTGATTATAACATTATGTCTTCTTGGGTACATACCAGACATCAATTACAGTGACTCTTTGAATAACAACAAATAATGGTCAGCTGTCCTACTAGGATTATTCTAACATTTACTCAGTTGCCTGCTACAGCAACAACCATAGTTCACATACAGCTTATGAAGCAGCAAAGGGATGTCATTTGTGAAAGGTATCAGCCCAGAGAAGGGTGCACACTCATTTCCACAGCATTGCATAAACCATGGAACACAGTGAAGACAGTCATGAAACAGTGGTGAAAATATGGGGCAATAGTGACATTGCAAAGAACTGGATACCCCTCCAAATATGTGGAACAGACAAGACCCAAACTGGTCAGGGAGGCTGCCAGGAGACCTACAGCAACACTACAGCAGTTGCAAAAATCTCTGGCAAGTACAGGTTGTGTACTACATGTGGCAATAATCTCCTGTATTCTTCACATTCCTGGCATATGGGGTGGGATTGGGAGATGGAAGCCTTTTCTCACACAAAACAGCATCCAGGTCCAGCAAATTTCTCAAAAAAACTACATCAGGTCTCTCAAAAGCATGTGGAGAAATGTGTTATGGTGTAATGAGACCAAGGATGCACTTCTTGGCCACAATACCCAAAGGTTTGTTTGGCACAATAACAACAGTGTGCATCAACAAAAGAACACCATCCCCATGGTGAAGCATGGTGATGGCAGTGTCCTGCTTTGGGGTTGCTGTTCATAAGCTGGAAGTGGGCCTTTAGCCAAGGTAGAGGGGATTAGGAACAGTTCCAAATACCAGTCCCTTTAATCTCAAAATCTTCATGTGTCTGCTAGAAAGCTGTGGCTAGAGAGGAATTACACCTTTCCACATGACCCAAACTATACATTAGAATCTAAAAAAGATTGTCTTCACCAGAAGACAGTCAATGTTTTGGAATGGCCTAGCCACAGTCCACACCTACATCCAATAGAAAATCTGTGGGGTGCCCTGAAGAGGGCTGTGCAGAAGAGATGCCCTTGCAATCTGACAGAGTTGGAGGACTTCTGCAAGGGAGAGTGTACAAATATTGCTGAGTCGAAATGTGCCATGCTGATACACACCTTCCCAAAAGGACTGACTACTGTTATGAAATCAAAAGGTGCTTTAACAAAGTATTAGCTTAAGGGTGTGCACAGTCATGCAACCAGCCTATTGTACGTATTTCAACTTCTACATGTTACCCCTAACCAATGTGTTTGTTCTTCAATTGGATTGCACAGGTTATAGGTCACATTAAAGGTCGGAAATGTTATCACATGATTTCTGTGGTCTCATGTTATATATCAGACAAACCTGGCATGTTAACAGGGGTGTCTACACTTATAATATCCACTGTAAGCTTAGAAGGTTGTTGTAACTGGTTCTGTTGTAACATACATGTACTACAGATTTTGAATTGTGAAACTCAATGTCATTAATTAGTGAAACCAGTCCTCAGATCATCCCAGTAATGTGTCAGGCAAACACATGATTTATGATGAACAGACCAGAAATATGAGCCACACCTGTAGACATTCAGCGACAGTCTGCACAGTTGAGAGGTACATTCTGTAGGAGTTGCCACTGTGCTATACAGGTGGACAGCAATTATGTGTACATAGGTGCAGTGTGTGCTACTTGAAGGCCCATCACCTACTAACACTACTCACGTATCACAGAGGTGTATATAAGTAGTAACATTAAGTGGAAAGGGCTGCACTGCATGATATTGAGGGCCTATCCAGGGTGTATATGTAGTGGTCTGCATGTGTTGTGAATGTCACCAGTTGGCTATTGTGAGGTCTGTGTAATGTCTGTCTGCCACCTCACCTGTATTTGTGTGCATGTGTGTGCATGTGTGTTTATGTGCTTGTGTGTGTGTAGCAGCAAATGTTATAGTGCAGGTATTAATTTACATATGTTGTCTCCCCCCACAGGTGGACATGGTGGTCGTGGTCCCTCCCACTCCGAATCGGATGTCAGTGTCTCTGCAGACTCTGACAATGATGATAGTCATAGTCAGGCACAGGTGGGGTTGTCAGGGGCTGAATCTGTGCCATCGGTTGACATCCCGCAGTCATCCACAATTTCCCCACATACAGTGACAATGCCCACACATACCCCATCCCCAGCAGCCACAGATGATGGACAGTTGGCAGGTGGTGTCATGGAACAAGCTAGTGTGGTGACTATGACAGGTGTGAGTGCAGTCACTGGCCATAGCCAGAGTGCAGGTGCAGTCCCACACATGCGGATGGACAGGGGTGCTTGCAGGAGGACTGCTGCTCATCAAGTCTCTGTCGCAAGTGCTACAGCAGGTGTCACCAAATGCATGCTTTGGGCTGTCATGGATGCATAGGCATGTAGTGAACGCAACACCAGACAAATACTCAGGGTGTTGGATGCAATTCTTCCTGATTTACGTGGCAACATACATGACCTTGTTGAGGCCACATGCCAAAATACTGAGGTCATGAATAGATTGTGGGGTGAGACCTTGTCTGTGCTAGAGCATGTGGTGGGAGATGGGCATCAGCCACATGGATGTAGGTCAGTACCAACATCAACTGAGAGTCTACGGGGCCATGCACCTTCACACTCCTGTAGTGGCAGTAACTCCAGCACTACTGAAGGGGGGGGTTGCTGTCCACATCACAACGGAGAAGGCCATGGGCACATGGTCCTGGCTGGTCCTATCAGGGACACGGATTCAGCAGACAGCAATCACCATCAGGAAGCAGTACTGCATCTGGCCTTGGGCCTGGTGGTGTCAGTGAGACCCTTGGCTAGACCAGGTCCCACAGCCCTGGCTGGAGACTATGAAATGGACACGCTGCCATGTACAGTCCACAGCTGTCCAATATACCCCTGTGTAGGGAAGCCAGATGATGTGACTGTGTGCATACATGCACACACACATCTGTATCACACAAAGGTCACTTCCAGACACACACAGCACCTCTGCACAGCCCATCTATAGGATACCCCTCCAAACACACAAACCTGATGTCAACCATATGGCTCAGCCTAAACCTCTGGCAAACCCACTCCGCACCCTGTGCATATGATGATACCTGTACCACATCCCTGTCATCCATACCATTGATGCAGGGACATGCTAATATGGGTCTGATGCACAGGGTGAATATACTACAGTATAACTATATAATACCGTGAAAGGTGCTGTCTGCTTGCATTTGTCATGGGTGCACATAAAGGTGTATGTACCTTATTATCCATGATGCATTATTGCTGTTAGTACCACTGACTGAATGTAGTCTGACATGCTGTATTCTGTTTGTGTTCCACGAGTCTGTGCGTCTGCTGGCTGTGGCTCTGCAGACATTACCAACATGGAGTATGGCAGTGGAAATACACCGACCATTTCATAGCTGAGGTACAGTTTTATATGTATGTTTACCAGGTGTGTATGCATGCAACAGTGTATGAGGGACACTGTTGTCAGACAGTGTGACCTTGCATACATACCCCTTGTCAAGGACAGGTAGCCTTCAGACATGTCACCTCAATGTTGTATAGTACCACAGGCTTATACATACAGACCAGGTTACTGGAGTACTAGCAGTAGGTCCCTCACAAGCTTAGCCATTAGACTGACCACAACAGATTCACCTGTCAGAACCTGTTGCTCCTGCCATTTCTGCCCCATACACTCAACTCTGATGCAGTTGGTGAGGGCATGCATGTTACTGTGTATGACAGGTTTGTGGTATGTATTCCTGAGTTCACAGGGTGGAACAGGGAGACAAAATGGTATATCCTTCTTATAGACACACACTAAAGACTGACACAGTGGATGTGCATGGTATACCTTCATTTGTTAGAAAGGCATTTGTACGATCACACTATTGTGCGACTTTAAATGCCGAAACACAACTTGTCGCAAAAAAAAAAAAAATGTCGAAAATGGTAATCTGGAAAACCAGATTCAACCATTTTTGAACTGCAGCACAACAATAAATGTCAGGAGACATTTCCGAATGTCTCCAAACATCGTTATGCAGGGGAGCAAGACTCCCTGCACCCCTCCTGCTATTTTAATATACAAACTCCGAGATTGCACTACAGTAAGGGAAAGGGTTCATTTCCTGATCCCCACTTTAGTGTGATCTGCACCTGGAATGCTGAATTCAAATAAGCGAATGCCAATGTTTATTCACTTATTTGGATTCACAACAGTGGCAGAAGACATTTGTCAGATCTGGAGGTCATACTTTTGCATTTTGGTGCATAGTACAACTTTCTTACAAAGAAATGAAGGTATACCGATGTGCATACAGTAACACAAACACAGTTGGCAATAGACAGATTAGTAAACCTACATATCCACTTTAATGTACTATACTTCTACATACACATGACATGCCCTACATAGATTATATGCATGGGACATAACCCACTACCTCTTACAACATGTAATGTTGTGAATGCCTTCATGGGTGGTGAGATAACCCTCCAGAAATAGCAGCTGGAGTCATCTATTGCTTCTACAAGCCTGGACAAGTGATAGGTTAAGATACATTGTATCAGCATGATGTTTTGGTCAGGTAAGATATCTGATGCTTGCACATGTGTCACTATACTAACTGTGACCTATTTGACAACAGTATCACATAAATGGCCATTGTTAGGGGACACATGCCACATATAGGTTGCAAACATCTGGATATTCCATAGACATCTATACAGATGACTGGTATAGCCTGTAGAATGGTTTAACATGTTGCATGTGAGGCAGATGCCAGTAACATGCTATATAAAGTAATGCCATCGGGAAGTGGTAAACAGGCATGGATGGTACACTCATCAAAATGGTATAAACCATCCAGGATATTATTCTCACCCAAACACAAACACACAGTGGCCACTATGGAGATTAGAACCCCTACCTATCTAGTTATTTCTACTATAGTATTATGCAACTATAAGATGCACCACAGAGCTTATATGATTTCACCTTGTCCCAATGTACTTCTAAGGTGAATGACATCAGCAGGTCTTGTAAAGTAGGGTAATGGGAAGTGTACAATGTGGTACACAACTCAAAATGTTATAACTCCCACATGATATGATTCTCAACCTAAACACACACACTTACTAGTATTGAGAGTGGAACCCCTACCTATGTAGTTATTTATACTAAGTGTTACGCAGCTATCAGATGCACCACTGATCTTATATGATTTCACCTTGCCCCAAGGTACTTCTAAGGCGAATGACATCAGCAGGCCTTGTAAAGTAGGGTGATGGGAATTGTATATGGTGGTACAGAACTCAAAATGGTATAACCCACAGGAAATACGATTCTCAACCCTAACACACACACACTTACTTGCCAGTATTGCAATTAGAACCCCTGCCTAGCCAGTTATTTGCACTATAGTGTTACACAGTTATCACACATGCTACAGAGCTTACTGGGCTGACAACTGCCCAAAGATGCTGATAAGGGGAATGACATCAACAGGACTGATAAAGTAGGGCACTGGGTAGGAAACTTATCAAAATCCTTCTTCCTACAAACACACGCACACACAAACATACACACACACACACACACACACACACACACACACACACACACACACACACACACACACACACACACACACACACACACACACACACACACACACACACACACATTTGCCAGATCTAAGAGTAGAGCCCCTACCTATCTAGTTATTTGTAATATAGTGTTAAGCAGTTATCGCACACACTACAGAGCTTACTGGGCTAATGACTTGCCAAAGGTGTTGATAAGGGGAATGACATCAGCAGGACTGAGGCACTGGGTGGGAAACTTATCAAAATACTTCTTCCTACAAACATAAACACCCACACACACATTTGATGGATCTGAGAGTAGAACTCCTGCCTATCTAGTTATTTGTATGATAGTATTATGAGTTATTGCACATGCTACAGAGCTTACTGAGCTGACAACTGGCCAAAGGTGCTGATAAGTAGAATGACATCAGCAGGACTGTAAAGTGGGGCACTGGGAAGTGTTGTGGGTGGGAATGGCCTAAAACTGTTAAACTGATATGATAGTACCTACAAACAAACAAACACACACTCCCTCACTCTCATGCACACAAGTGTCATGCACACACAGTTGCCAGTATTGAGATTAGAATCCCTACCTATCTAGTTATTTGTACTATAGTGTTTCACAGTTATCACATGCACTACAGAGCTTATAGGGGTGATAGGTGCCCAATGGTACTTCTATGGTGAATGACAGCAGCAGATCTTGTGAAGTAGGGCAATGTAAAGTGTACTGAGTGGGAAGAGCCTCCTAAAACTTAGACCTATGGACACACACACGTACACAGGCAGGTGATGTGATATTATGAACCCAACCTCAGTACTACTACACAATGGGGCTGACCTTTTATGATTGCACATGCAACTGTTTACAACTGGTATGCCACTGTCCACAGCAGGAGAGCACTGTATGCCATTGGGTATCTGTGTGTGTGACTTACTCTGTCTGTGTCCCCCAGTGTCTCTCTCTCTCTCTCTATCACTGTCTGTCTCTCACTTCCCCACATCTACATGTGTGTATGCTTGACATATGTTATATGTTGCCCGTATAATGTCTGTGTATCACACGCAACAGATGTAGATATATCACATATAGGCCACCAACAGCTAGCTGAGGGTAATTCTGCCTGATGTGTGTGTGTAGGGACAGTTAAGGTATACATAGCTGTCTGTATGCACAGACATACACACACGCACACACACACACACACACACATATATATATATATATATATATATATATATATATATATATATATATGCACACACACACACACACACAATACAGTCATATAGTCAGATGTGGGTTCCAACATGACCTGTGATTCTCTAAGTGTAGGAGCATGCCCAGTGTGACCTTCTATAGTTAGAGTGGGACTCCATTCCAGAGATAAGTGTACTCCAGTCATGGGTTTTGTGTGCTACAGCCATACCTCTCAGGAGTACACAGGACTTTTCTCAGGGTACTGGGTTTGTTTAGCAGACATTTTTTTCTGACATATCTGTAGTCTGACACTGCAATGTATTATGTTATGGGGCAGACATTCTCAGAACATCGCAGTGCTTTACCAGAGAAATACTAGTTATATGATGCATAGACCAATATTATGAGGGGAGTTATGTACATTCTTGCCCAACAAGGCCAGTTGTGAGGTGTGGCAATAGCCATTTGACTGATGACGCACTGTGTAAACAGTCCAGAAACTTGGTGATATACTGGCTGGGGATCTCCTGCCTGTGTGTTATCTTTCTAACCTGAGATGTCATATCCTTGTGTGGCCATACTGCTCATGTGTACATTTTTTAGCAGATTGTCCAGAGGAATTTGCCCAGAGGTTTCATCCAGTCTATGTAAACTTGTGTTTTTATGGCAAGTTAGTTACATATAATTGAAGAGTGATGTTACAAAATAATACAGACATTACTGTTTCAGACTACATAACCTTCAGACAATTCCCAGTACTGCAAAACCCTCACCCTTCCAGCGTTTTCAGTATGTAAGGGTGATATTTACAACACATGCCTATCATTGTGCCTTTGTTCCAATTTTATTTCTGCCCTTGTTCAGAAGTCTTGCTGTTAGAGGTTGGGAGTTATGGGTTTGGCTACACAGCCTTCAAGAAGTCCATTATATGTGTAGTATATTCCACATAGCACTGTGACTTCCAGATATGTCAGTGGCAGAGCAGTAGGTGTCACTGACATGCATAATAGTTGGCACTGCAGTTATCTGCACATGGCCCTGTCAAAGACAGCACTGTCCCTAGGGGACTACAAGGTGACTGCCAGGAGAGCATGCTGGCCAGATCCTGACAGTATTAACCACACATACACATAGCTCATTGACACCTGCATATCATGGACATGTAATATGTTTTCATGTGTATTGGGACAGCCCTGCCAATGTGTGCTATGCTGCTATTTCCCTGTAAACATACATGTTACTGCATTTCTGTGGGTATATGGGGGGGTACACCTGTCAACTGTACACATTTGCACAGACTGTAGTGATCTTTGCTTTACATTCTGGTTCCATTTACCATGCTATTGTGCCCTGTTTTGGGGACTAAAGGCATATCAGTAAAGACCACAGGTCAGATTGTAATGGCATACATTTGAGTTTCAGACTTCTTTCCCTACATAGTCTTACTGCAACTGTGAGACCTGCTGTGCTATCACTGTGTGAGTCTATAGGGAGTAATTTAATATTTCCGCCATTTTCTGGCCTTTGCCACAAATTTCTCTCTGGTTTTCTACAGTTGACTTGCTGTGTGGGTCTGAGGGGGTGGGTATGGGATCCTCATACTGGCATCCATGCTTGTGACCTATGACCCCCCAGATAGTTGGCCCCATACATATACTACACTGGGATTTGCTACCTTGGGTACTACTGAATAGTGTGGGAAGGCCAGTATTGGGCAGACATTTCCTAGTGTCCCACATAGATGTCAGTTGTCTGCTGCTATCCCAGTAGGTCACCCAAGTCCCTTGCATGCATGCAGAATTACCATAGATATGCTACAAAAACATACTAATCCATTAATTTATTGTTAAGAAAACTGACTTACCTTGTGCCTGTGGCAGTTGTGAGGACGGTGCTTGAGGCCACCTATGTTGGATCCACACAGTACACTTCCTATACATGCTAAGTTGCAGATAATGTGATGTGTGTTTCATCCATTTTACTATGTGTGTGAGTTAGAGATAGGTGTCAGTCCCTGGGGTCCCTACAGTTTCAATGTGTATGTGCTATGCATTGCCTCTTTGCCAAGGCCTGGACATACTGGGCATGCCTCTGTCTGCCTACAGGATCAGACAAAGGAGCCTCCTCCTCTGAGTCCCTCTGTGCCTGTGGAGACCTTGGCAATGGTGGTAGGTTGTGTGGCCCTTCCCTGTGCTGTTCCTGCTGCAGCTGTTTCAACAGGATCATATTGTGTAGCATGGCACATACCATGAACATGTGTGCACATATGGCTGGAGAGTCCTGCAAGGCTGCACCAGATATGTCAAGGCAGTGGAACCATGACTTGAGCATCCCAAACACATGCGCTATAATGATCCTGGTT
Organism: Protopterus annectens; assembly: GCF_019279795.1. Classification (NCBI taxonomy): domain Eukaryota; kingdom Metazoa; phylum Chordata; order Ceratodontiformes; family Protopteridae; genus Protopterus; species Protopterus annectens. The sequence continues at coordinate 1,672,390,192 of NC_056726.1, read as the reverse complement.
TGTGCATGTGCCTCATTATGGCATTCTTGTGTGGGTGTGGGTGCATTTCTGATGGGTGTCATCATCCACGGCTCCAGTGCATAGCCAGCATCCCCCACCAGATGGCCATATGGGATACCCCCACTGGCAAATGCCTGGTACAGCTGTGACGAATGCCAGATGTGGGAGTCATGATAGCTTCCAGGGCTGCCAGCACACACATTCATGATAATGCCTGGGCATTGCACATGACCTGGCAGGTGATGGAGGGGAAGCCCTTGCAGTTTATGTAGACCCTACCCTGTTCACCAGGTGGTGATTTGATGTGTATGTGCGTGCAGTCTATTGCACCCAGTACCTCCGGATATTCTGCTACATGGTGGAAGAGACACATATTGCTGGTCCTCTCCTCACAGGTGTTGGGGAAGTAAATGTTCTCACCAGAATGTGGTAGCATGGCATCCAGGAACTGGTGGAGTACCCTGGATGCAGATGCCTGTGAGATCTCCATGATGTCCCCAGTAAGTTTTTGGAAAGTACCTGTAGCTAGTATTCTTAGGGCAACACTTACCTTGGTATCCACTGGGATGGGTTCCACTCTGTTGGCTCTGGGTCTGAGTTGAGGCTTGTGCAGCTCAGTGATTTGCTGCAGTAAGTCTCTTTCCACCCTGTAGTGCTCTACTATCTCCAAATCATGTAGCCCCTGGTAAGTTACCCTGGGTCTGAACACTCTTCTCCTCCTTCCTCTGTCTGTGGTGGTTGTCAGCATTATCCTCCTCACCGCCCTCAGATTCTAGTGCATACTGATGGATCAATGCAATGGCAGACCCTAACATTTTTCCGGTTCAAATTCCACTGCATGTGTATACCAACAGTGCAGAGTTTGTGGAAACAAAAACACACTGTAAGTTGTTTCCATAGTTTATACTGTTGTGCTGCAGATGCTGCCTGTATGATTGCCTGACTATGATGCATTCCACCTGCTAGCTATGTAATTTGTACTTGATTGCTTTTATTCTGCTATTTCTCTTTTTTCTACCTTTTTTCCATTCCCATTTTCTCCCCTTTTAGGACCTGAGGCATGCTGTGCAAACCCGGTGCCCAAATGTAAACATTCCTTCTATTTCTAGGGATTTTTTTTTTTTTTTTGCTTTTTTGTTTTAGACAAGGTGCACGCCACACAAACCTGTTTAGCTAATGTAAACACTGAGAAATGGCCCACCCTAGATGCAAACACACTCTTCATTTCATGGAATAAGTCAATACAGCCTCAGACACATTCCCTTGCTTAACTGTTCTTAGCTAAGTTTATCTGGGGACCATGGAGCTCCAATCTGCTTATACCATGCATGACACACACCCTTTTCATGTCTGCTGTTCCTCTTGCTTACACGATCGTGTTTTAGCACCTACACAGATAGGTGCAGTTTGGAAAATATTTTTGTGATTCAGTAAATTTCCCCTCATGTGCATACCCCACTGTCTTAGTCCCTAATTACTACACTACACCAGAGTCTTTCCTCTTAGCAACCACTGTTCCTTGGTTTTGTTTTGATTCTGCATGCCATAGACTATAATGTCAAAATGCAGATTTCCCTTAAAATTGTGTTTTCACATTTTTTATTTTATTTTCGGCACAATCCCGTTTGCACGCCGCTACCCTATGCTTAAACGGCTGAGATCAGCCAAAAATAGTTTTATTTTTAGAAAAAATTAGCACTTTTCCATGCCAATAGCCATATATTTGACCATTGGCATGCCTAAAAATTATAATACATGCTTTTATTTCAGCTGTTATGCCTCCGTTTTAGTTTTTGCAGAAATGTATTCGCCTAGTAGCCGAATACATTTCTACAACTAACACTATTCTTGCATGGATGCCTTCCTGTTTCCTGCATCACTAATTCACCTCATTTGCATGGTTTTCACCAGCAAATGAGGTAATTAGCATTATGCAGTGGTGTCCATGCAGGAATAGTGTAGGTAGGCTCATGCATGTCAGAACAGTAGTTTACTGGATCGCTCGGCGGCCATATTCCGTGAAATAATGACTACACTGTTCCTGCATGGAGATTTCAGTACACACATATATATATATATATATATATATATATATATATATATATATATATATATATATATACATATACACACACACACACACACACACACACACACATATATATATATATATATATATATATATATATATATATATATATATATATATGCTTCCAGATCTTCCAGCATAGTTTTATTTATTTATTGATTTATTTATTTATTCCTTCTTCAGGACAAAAAAGGGACAATTGTTGTATGCATGTTCATAGCATCATTAGCCCATATTTGCCTAAATATGAATAACACCCATGATGCTGCTATCTCAAATCAAAATTTCAAAGTGTCCTGCCAAGCTATTTTCACAAGTACATAATACTCATCTTTAAAAGAGAGATGATTTCACATTTTCATAAATCCTTTTGCCTTCATAATCACAGAATTTTATGTGTGACTAGGTCTTGTTACGTAAAATGGCTAGGAATTTCAGCATTGTGTTAAATTAAGTTTGCAGACAGTGACAGCCAATTATGCCTGAATAGGCCATATTATAACCGGTAATTGAGTTCATCACCTAGCAAGTGTAGCAATGCTGCTCTTCATTTATTACAGCATGTTTCTATTTGTGCCTTCCATACAGTTCTTTTGCATACTCCTTTGCTGAATAATAATTTCATTTTTTCCAAGAGCGTAGACAACAGCCACGTTATTATTGTTTTCCTTTTTAAAGGTCCAAAGTTAATACATTTTATTAGGCCAATGTTTATTAAAAGGGAACATTGCCTTGTGTTTTTTAATTATTTTGTTTATTATTACAGTACTCCTTCCATGGTGTGGATTGTAAAATAGTGCATTATTACAGGCCATATTGTTATTACTTTGTCTTGTTTTGTCTCCTCTTGGAAATGCAAAGGGAACTACAGGGAAAATTTCAGAAAGCTGAAAACATCAGTCCTGTCGCTGTCCCTTTTCATTGTTTGAATTGTTTTAGTGATGTACAGCATATTGCATAATATCTGAGTCCAACAGCCTGCTGTATATTGACATGTTTTATGTCATGCAGCATGTTTGCCCTCGTTAAGCATTTCAGTATAGACTTATAAAAAAACAAAACTGATATAATGTTTAGATACACCATATCACAATATGGTCACTGTAAATATGTAGGGCAGATAACGACTGTCAGTTTTTTGTACGGACATTCTTCAAAAATTATTGCAATAGGCACAGTTTCAGATATTACTGTGGTGCCCAGCTTTTTAAAGCAGTACTATGCACTTTATTGTCAGCAATATCATTTAGGGTTGGGGCCGGGAAAATCTCATGGATCTGAATGACATCTGCATGTTACAATACTTTGGGTAAGTTGTAGTAGGGACAACACAAATGACGGATAGATTAACAATGTTTTCATTGTATGAGGAAGCATGCTTATCTCACAATGTTATTTATAATGTGTAGGCTACAGTAGTAAGACCATATTCATATTAGCCACATGACATACAGGACTAGATGTGAATAACAAAAATGTAGTGGTCATTCATTATTGTGCTGTTTCTGTTATAGGAGATATAAACTGCTGCAATGAAATAGTACAGGTAGGTTCTGAAATTATTGCTTTTAATTTAATTCATAGTTGCAATTCATAAGTAAGTTATGGTGGTTGACCATAATTCTCTCCATCTCTTTTACTTCACCTCACCCTTTAAGTGCCAACCACAAACAACTTTCAGCATATCATTTTCTCCTTCATAAAACTTTAAGCACTACCATTAACTCCTACACCCTACCATCTCAACCTCTAAATTACTTTAAACACTACTCAGCCATATCTCTCAAATTCAGAATCTCTCTTCTCACGCTCACTTTTCACCTCTGTCTCCTTCTTACACTCACATCATATCACACAACCCATTTTCCTTCCCCACTCTCCCCCACTATATCAACCAACTATCACACCCTGCCTAGCTACACTGCTATCTGTTCTAGCCTGTATCCAATCAATCCTCTTCTACTAAAGAAAACTATCCTGCTTCCGACACAACACTGCACTATTCCTCACCAAGATTACAAACACTTAAGCAACACAAAAAGGAAGCCAATCCCTAGTTACTTCCCATCTCTCTGTAATTTGACCTGCTCTGGTGACATACACCCAAATGCAGAACCCTCTCCCCATTCTCATAATTCTCCTAGCACAACTAAATACTTAAACTTCATCACTGTTAATCTCCAGAGCATTAGGAACAAAATTCCACACCTGCATGCTTGACTAAGCCAACACAAATCAGATTTGACTGCCATTACTGAAACTTGGCTAAAGCCTTATATTAAAGACTCTGAAATTCTTTCATCTAGCTACTCCTGCCTTAGATCTGACAGACTCCATAAAAAAAGACGGAGGGGTCGCCTTACTTTTCCCAAACACCTATACAGTTATTCCATACTCTAAGCCAATTCCCAACTTCCCTTCTGCTGAGCTACTAGTTACTTTCCTCAAACTTAATAACTGCAGAAGCCTTTGTATCATAGTTATATACATCCCCAGGTAACAACTGTCAAATTCTAGAAGAAATTCTAGCCTGGACTAGCCAAAACATACAAAATGAAACTGTCATACTAGGTGACATCAATATCAATTGGCTAGTCATCTCCAGCAATAACTCCTCTACAAACATCAACCTTCATACTTACTCCTAAATAATATCTGACATTACAAAACCTGACAAAAACAGAAACAAAGGGTCAACCTTCCATTGGATCCTGATTTCTGATCCTGACAAACTCTTTTCCTCAGGCACTCTCCCAGACAGTATTAGTGACAACTCTCCAGCATTCGTTATACGTAAGGTCACCTCTACACCCAGCCCTCACAAATATAGATACTCTAGAGATTTATCTCACTTCTCTGAAAATACCCTTAATGACATATTATGTAATACAAACTCGAGCCCACTAAAATCTCTTTCACTCAATGAAGCTGTGCAATTCTTTAATTCCACATTTCTCAGAACCCTAAACAGTTTTTACCCCCTCAGACTAAAGACAGTAAAATCAAAACATGCCTGCTGGCTGAATAAACCACAAAGCAAGTCATGACCTCTAGAGACAAAGCCTGGAAAACCTGGCAAAAAAAACGAAACATCTTATAACCTCAATCAATACAAACAGCTTTGAAATCATGCTAAACGTTTAGTTGCCAAAAAGAAAAAAAAATACATCCAAACTATTCAAGACCAGCATAGTCAAAATCCCAAAAAATTCTGGGGAGCTATTAACTCCCTACTCTACCCAGGAACAATCAATACCCCATGCCCCTACCCAAGTAAACCCTCCTCTGAACTAGACACACTCTTCAACACACAATTTATCGACACCATCATCAAACTTCGAACACCAACGAGTACCAACGAACCAGGAAAAACAGTCAACAACCAACAGACCAAGGGTAGAAAACTTCCACTTGTTTAATAGATAAAAACAAACACACTGTTCCTTGAATTAATGTTGAACCAATATTAAAAAGAACACTCAAGTACGTTAAGCGCTTTTCGTTCGGGTTTTACCAGAACTTCTTCAGACAATTTACACAAAACTTAAAATCAGCTTAAATACTTCCTCCTTTAGCTTAGCCAATCAAACTAACAGCCTGTTTTCTCCAGTTAGTACAATCTTGGTTTAAAGCAAAATCACTACCAATTCATTGGTAATAGGTATTAGATGTTCCCTTCCAAATATGTGGCTAGTACCTAAATACTCTCTTTGTCCAGCCCCTTTATACTGGCCTGTTATGTACTTCAAACCTTGTACTTAAAGCTATTAACTTAGTTAACTGGCGCTACCCTTATATTTTAAACCATTATGTACAACTTATCGTACCAGTGGAACTCCTTCCCCCTACATTCACCTATATTTTCCTATACAAAAACTTTTAACTTAACCAAATAACCCTAAAATGCCCCACACCATCATCAAACTTACTACTACCTTTCCACCCATCGACCGAAAAATATATTAGGACCTTCATCACCACATAATCCCTGAAATCCCATACCCATTTTCTCTCTATCACCCATTCCCACATCAACCATCCAAAAACTTCTCCTCAAACTAAAACCTTGTACTAATGCCCCTGATAAACTACCTACTGAATATCTTCAACTAGCACCCCCTTCCATAGCTTGTCCTATCAGCATCCTCCTCAACAGGTCAATTCAAGAATCCTACATAGCAGATATCTGGAAGAAAGCATTTGTCATTCCTCTACATAAAGGCAGCAATGACACAGACATCTCAAACTTCTGCCCAATAGCAATTCTTTCCCTCATCTCTAAAATACTAGAGAAATGCATTCATACGCAGCTTCTAAACCATCTACTGAAACACCAACTGCTTTCCCCTACTCAACATGGCTTTAGACTCAGACGTAGCCCCAACACTGCCATTATTTCCTTCTTAGATACAGTTAATAGAGCTTGTGATGTTGGCCCCCTAGTCTCCACACTCTTTCTCGATCTATCAAAGGCATTTGACACCATTTCTCACTCACTATTGCTTACCAAACTCTCTAACCTGAGACTATCCTCCCTACCCTACAATGGTTTACCAGCTACCTCAGCAACAGACAGCAATCTATCAGATGGCTGCACTCCTCCTCTCCTTTCATTCCTACTAATACAGGTGTTCCCCAGCGCTCTATACTGGTTCCCCTCCTGTTCAGTATATTCATCAATGACTTTCATCAAATGCTCACCCATAGTTCCATCATCCAATATGCAGATGACTCAACTATAATCTGCTTCTCAAAATCTCTCACTGAATTACAGCATCTCACCCAAGAAGCATTCAACTCTACTGAGCACTAGATGTCCCAAAATCACCTAGCCGTCAACCCCAATAAAACTAAACTCCTATTATTTACTCCCACAAAATCTAGCCCTATCGACAAATCTCTGCTTACCATAACTTCCCTAAACAACACTGTCATAGAAATTGTTCCTAGTACAAAATTGCTAGGTGTCATCATCGATGACAGACTAACTTTTGACCTACATATCCACAGCAACATCAAAAAGACACATCAAAAGCTAGGTGCCCTATATAGACACAACTACTTCCTCAGTCTCTCTGCAAGAAAGGCCCTAGCCTCATCATTTCTACTTCCAATTCTGCTATATGGTGCCCCCATCCTCATCAACCTACAACCCTCTCTAAAAAGTAAGCTTGACTCGCGCAACAACAAAATCGCCAGATTCACTACAAATGCAAAATACTCCTCACACCACTTGCTCCTCACTGCATCAGCTAGAGTGGCTAGAATCTCCCCACCACCTTACTTATCTACAACTAACAACAGCCCAAAGTTAATCTTCCAACCTGAAAGATTCCCTTCCATCTCATCCATACCATCCATTTATCACCCCAATTGCCACCTCAGGTCTGAAAACAAAATGTTGTTGTCTATTGAAAAACCCAAACTGTCAGCTGGCCAAATGCTGTATTCCTTTGCTGTCTTCATCTCTCAGAACTATCAGCAATCTTGCATCCTTCAAAAAATCCCTAAACAACACCTTCTCTCTCATTGGCTATGCTCATCTACCCCACCAATAAGTCCAAAAACCTGATTTCCCTCTCTAGACCCCAATCTGTGTCTATCTTTTTATACTCCCGACCCCTCCTGTCCTGTCTATTACCTCCCTGTCTCTGTCTGTCACCTGCTTCATATTTCTAACTCAGTCCTTTCACTTGTTTTCCTCCCAGATTCCATACTTCCCAACTTCTACCCATACACTGGAATATACCCACATTATTGCGCTCTACCCTTACATTTCTGCAGCCTTCCTCTCTGCTCACAAATGTCTTTTTATACTCTGCCATTTCCACTATCACTCCTATATATTCTCATCCTCTCTCTAACACACTAAGACCTTTGTTTGCAGTTACTGTATGATATCATTGATTTCCCGAGTTTACATTTGTAATTTCTGTGTACAACTTTACCATGTATCTAAAATTGCCTTTAATTTGTTTTTAATTACTTTATATGTAATATTGTGGAGCTTTTCTCCCCGGGCCTCTACTGAAAATGGGCTCTTCCTAGGCCCAGTGGACTTTCCCGGTCAACAAATGCAATAAATAAATAAATAAATTCACCAAATACTTTACAGTAAGTATACACAGCATGTGATGCATCACATGTTATTTATGTTTTACAACATCTCCCCTGCCCCATGTCCCAAGATGCATCACAAGCTGTTTATGTTTAACAACATATCCCCTGCCCCCATGTCCCATGACACTAATAACATATAGGAAACACTGATATATCAAAAGTAGATATATGTAAAGGTACCTAAGACTCAGCTTTGCATGGAAAGAATTCTATGGACTTAAATGTTTAGTGCATGTGTGAAGAAACTATAACTTTGGGTTGCTGCTCTAGGTGACCTGCATAGTTAAAGCCTTTTTTCTTCATTTTATAGTGCTACTTTTCAAATTTGTACCATTTGTAATGACAAACACCTCAGAAAATCCCATTTGCAGCATGACAGGACTTTCCAGTTTTGTTATGAGATGCCTTGTGTGCAGTGTTTTTTTTTCTGCCTTTGTCCATCTTTTTTTTTCTTTGTTTGTTTTGTTTATTGGAAGTCCAGTTTTCTCTCACATTCCAAGGAATATGGGTGAGAGAAATAGAAATGTACTACAGCAGTTTACTAAACTAGTTCTAGTTTTGTGCAGTGCATGCAATTTTGCAAACATCTTATTAATGACTGGGATACCATTCAAGATTTTTCTAACTGTAAACCTCTTGCTTTCAGGTATAGAAATCGGCTCTCATAGGTTTATAGGTCCATAGAAGGTTACTAGGCTAAAGGCCCTAGAGCCCTCACATGCCCAACCATATTTATCCTGAGATGCCTCAGTTGTCTGTGGTTAGGTGAGTGAAGTTCACAGGAGTAAGGGTCTACTGTAGTTAATACTGACTTCCTCTGTCCAAGAGGGATATGGGAGCCACTCCAGGAGTGAAATGAATTTGTGGTCACCCATCTATAGATCTAGGTTGCTTTTGAAGAAGGTGTGGGAGGGGCTTTGTTTCACATAAACTGGAAGCTTGTTCTAGAGAAGTGGCAGTCAATGGGAGATGTATCTATCTCTCCAGCATGACCTGTTCATGTCAGAGGCTAGGTTAAGCTCCCTGGAGCGAGTGAGTTTAGTACAGTTTGATTTATGAATATGTAGCATTTCCATCAGGTCCTGGTCAGAGACTGCCCTGTAAGCCATGCCTAAGTCACCACTCAGCAACCTGTAGGAGACAGAATACAGTGTCCGACCTTTCCGTCTTTCCATGTAAGACTTGTATTGTGTACCCTGTAATTTCCTGGTGAAAAACCTCTGTGGACTCTCTCCAGCTGTTTAAGGTGCCTGGAGAGATACATGCAAAAGGGAGCTTACAGGTCTGATGAGGGGTACTATAATGGAATTATAACATCCTTAGATCTAGATGTGATGATGGTCAAAGTTCAGATTGCTAACAACCTGAGTATCCAGATCTCATACCATTGGGTTTACTCTGGGTGCTGTCTATAATGTAATTTGCAGGGATGTCAGCTTTCCCAAAGAGAATAATAATGCATTTTTTAATTTAGCTTTAATCTGTGGCTTTGGCACCAATCATTTGTCTGTGTTAATCCTGTCTATAGTTTATTAACATTGTTGGGGGACTCAGTGATGGCTCCCAATTTGCAACTGTCAGCAAAATTGGTCAGCCGCAAGCTGTCCACGTTTGCCTGGACTTCTGAGAAATAAATTCCAAACAGTAAAGGGCCTAGCACAGGATCCTGTGGCACACCACTGGTGACTGGTCTTTTGCTAGAGGTGAAGTCACCCATTTTGACTGTATGTGTCTTGTCAGTGAGCCATTTGGCTACCCATCTGGTAATCCTTTACCATAAACAGGACAGAGGGGGTAGTGACAAAGGGATTCCAGGTTGAAACTACTGTCTCTCATATCTTCCAGTAATGTCCAGTAATGCAGTAAATCAATTAGATATAATGGGAATACCATACAGCAAAGCCTTCAAGCTAAGTTATATTTCATTCCCATATATGTAAATGCATGACTATATTAATGGTAGGTATGAAAGAGAGTAGTTTCAACCACTGGATCTCTTTAGTAGGTGTGCCCGCATGTTTTGAACTTCTTGCAGATGATAACTCTTAATTTTTTCTGCTATGCCTTTTATTACCCCCCCCCCCCATGCTCTCTTTAGCTGTCCCTTTATGGCTCCTTCCTTAACAGGTACCTAGGATGTGAATCTTTGAGAGATGGGTGTGCTGACTCCTTAGGAATTTGATCTTGCAGTGAGTCAGTATTAGTTCCATAGAGCAAGGGATGCAATGAGGAGCTGCAAGCATGGAGCCAAAAGTCATCACAGGACTGCCAGACCAATCAAAATCCCTATCTGGGGAGTGGCTAGTGCAATGCTATTTGAAAATCATCAACACCAACACCCTATTTTAATGTGAGATGATCTGTGTCTCCACCAGAGGCCACAAAGTATCTGGCTGACCTAAACTCAGCTTCCTGGGATAGGAAATGCTGTCATCATCTTCCTTTTGTCATCTTACTCAGCCAGACATACCAATACTCCAAACTTTTTCATAAGTTGAGGCTGCCAGCAGAATAAGTGGACCCCTTCCTTTGTGACATGAGTTGGACTTAAGTATTTTATTCCTTCTTATACTATAACAGAGTCAGCAGTTTAAAGACCTCTCTCTCATGGGATGGTAAAACTGCTGGCATTTATTTCCTTTATCCTTTTATGAGCATGTTAATCCCACTAAGCTAGTGTCCTCACTTCAGGGGACACCCCAGGTGATATTTATACTACTTAGGAAAATTCGGCTTGGGCATCAGCAAACTTTCCCTACACTTTTCAATAGGTGCCATGAGACCTTTTACACCCACCCAGGCTACCCTAAACTCAAGCAGATGAGGCTTGGGTTTAATGTCGTATGCAAGAGGCAACACCCTCAGGAGTGCAGTACTATGTGAATCTATTTAGCTAGCCCACAGCCTTTGCATGAAAGGCAAGTTGCTAACTGCTGCACTACTAACTTATTTGAGAAAGAGAAGACCAGGAAATACTACTTTACCAATATGCAGACTCTGAGAAGCATTGGATAAGATTCTGGGAATTTAGAAGTTTAATGATGATTTTTCACTGACAGAAAACTAGGTGGTCTTCTCTTGGTAGTTGCCTTTTTCATAACAAATTGCATCACTGTAAACTAGACATTATTGCAAATAAATCTTTTCTGTTAACTAAAACATTGATTTCACAGAGATTGCCTGTTTAGACATGTTAACAAATTACAAATGACTTCTTATTTTCCTTCTTAGGGTTTAACTAATCTCCCTACATGTCTCTTGTACTATGATTTATTTTCTCATTAAGTACCAGGGCTGTACTCTGGAGATGTTATCTTCTCTGCAGAATAAACTCTAACTGTAATGTAACACAGGAAGAACATTCAGTATCATGGCAAGTCATAACCAGGTCATCTAAAGTTCTAGTCTCTTTCTGTCTCTCTGTCATGCACACATGCATGCACACACCCATACCAACACTGTATCTGTCTCTGTAATGTACTTATATTAAGCAATAGAACTACACACATTCTCTCTACATTGACATTTTCAATTGTTTTTTTAGTCCATATTAAAGAAATGTACTCTGTTGAAGCACAAGTGGATATTTTATTCCCGTGTCTAACATCAGTAATATAATAACTCCAAGACAAATTAATGGCAAAAGCTATATTGGACCAATGAAAAGTATTACATTACATGTATTTTCCAGTGTATTTTGCGTTTTTTGTTAGTGGACAAGAACAGCACTTTTGTTTTTTTTCCTACTTGGAATCTAAGGTAAGACCAGAAGTAGTGCCACAGTATGGCAAAGCCTGACTTTTACCCAGAAATGTAGAAACCTTCTGAACTCTTCTACAATTTTGATGTGAAGGTAAGTGTCCTGGAGGTCCAAAGAACACACTCTAGGAATGCACTAGGACCATGCAAAAGGATTCCATGGAAATAAACTGATTTAGTCTACAGAGGCCTACAATAGGTCTGAGTTCTTTGTTTTTTTTTTTTTTTCTCTCTTGGGCAATGAAAAGATTCTGTAGTAAGAGCCACATCTTTTCTAATCTAGTGAGACTTATTTGAAGGCTCTTTTATTTCTAAGAGATATAACAATGCATTCTGTGCTGCACTCTTCTGATGGGATAAACCTTTAAGGGATCAATTAAAAGTAGGCTTTTGGAGTGGTGAAAAAAGGGATTGTATAACCTCTGTATGTCATTACACTCAACTTTTTGTCCCAGGTGATGGCCATTGACAAGAGGAAGTGAAGGGACAAATAACCTCCAACTGTCCACAGAAGGGGACTTTAGTACAACCTTCACAGTTTAACATTTGTCCATCAGAGGGCGGGCGATAGAATCCCTGCTGTTGTTGATTCCCATTGCTATTGGGCTGGCAATTGTTCTGGAAATTGTTGTGATGCCTTTGATTTTTTTCCCAAACCTTTGTTATTGTAATTTTTTTGCTGAGCATTCCTGAACTACATCTGATGTGGGTTTATTTTTGTCCTTGGAAATGGATATTAGGAAAGTAAGCTTGCATTCAAATAGCTGAATGATTAGTAAACAGGTCAAGTTAGATTTAAAATAAACTTTCAAAAAGACAACATAGACTAGCCGATTATCCCAAGCCATCTAAGAAGAATGACTTCAAAAAATCTGGACAGTTCTGATTTTATATATATAAGAATACACATATATTTTTCCAGTTATTTTTAATTGTAAACTGTTTTGAGTAACTTATTTTAGACAACAGTCCTCAGCTTTGGGATGTTTTCAAATAAACAAATTTGGACACATCCTTAATTCTGAAGTGATGGCAGATATAGGTGCTCTGTTAGCAATGATTAGTTCCTTATTGACTTTACAATAAATCACCAAATTTCTCAGTCTTGAGCACTGCAAATGCAGATAAATGATGCCTAAAACATAAAATGGTGAGACATTAACTTAAAATATTTCTGCAGGAGAGCAAATCTCCCTAAACTCCCATACACCCCTAAACATATTCATACCATCTCTACAGTCACACCAACTCAAAGTTTAGAGAACTCCCAAAACAATTGCATTATTTCTGGTATAGAAATTGAACCAACAATGATTTTTTAAGAAAAACAGAGATCAAGGTTATGGTCTATTTTTTTTTCTTCAGGAAACTGATGCTCAAGGAATTTCACCTAAACCTCCTGTAGAGGTGGGTGTCCTGGTTCATTAGGACACTCATAGGAATATCAGGAAAATGGAGTGAAGCTAAAATTAGGCTGATTCATTTATTTATATCTCTTTTCTAAAGGCTTACTAATAGGCTAAAGGAAAAACAGATGGCATATTAAGTTTTGGTTTTGTATCAAATAGAATTTACTGTCATTATTAATTACTGATGGATTTACTACACATCAGCAAGTCAAATGGCATAAAAAATACTGTCTAGGGATCTAAACCTCTTCTGAAACATCAACAAAATGATTTGGAGGGACAAGTATATCATGCATAGGATACCGCTGCTGTGGAACTGACTCCTCATCCACATAAAAGTTCAAGCCTGTCCATTTTCAACCACAACTTTTATCTGTTGATGGGAAACCGAAAGTGTACTCTAGGACTGCCCTGTACTACTAATGGACAAAGACAGCTCCTAAATGCTTTATCCCTAGCCAGAGTCCCTCAAATTATCTATGGTATGATCCCAGCTATTCTTATGAGGGGTAATATAGAATTATCGACCATGAGATGGGTAAGGCTAATCTATAATCAAATGGGATCTAGTCTAGTCTATATTTTTGTCCTTAATTACTTTTCTTTTTTAATACTTGATAAATACATGCTTTTAAAAAAAAGAGAAAAAAGGCAGTCTATTTTTCTCCTCTCTATTTCTCTCAGGGATGTAATTAATTTAAGCATCTGTCAGAAGAGCCTACTCTTACATTCATAGTTTGTAGTTAGTGGAGGTTGCAATGTTTTACCTTTCATTGTCAAATGTTTTAGTATTCCTTAGTTATAGGGTAATTCTTCCTATCAATGGCTGGTTATATATTTTTTGACTAACAAACCTAAACATATACTATGTTTGACAATTGTAGTAGTGATGCATAGGAATGTCACGGGCATTCCTGCTGATGTGCAAGGCATTTTGATATCTTATTCCCATTAGGGCATCTTACCCAACAACTTCACATGAGTATGTCCCTTATATCAACAATCAACTATCAGGTGGCAGTGATGCATCTATATTTCACATTGTGACATGAGAACAAGAAATGAGACACTAGTTTTCAAGTATGAACATAAGGACCAATGCTACAGTGCATTGCTAAATATATAATAAAGGCCTTATTGCTGTCAAGGAGCTTTTAAATAAAATGTCTGATAAAATACCATGTGACCTAATGGTTAAGGTGTTTGCCTTACAAGCACAAGATGCAGCGTTTGAGTCTCACAAGGGATAATTAGCTAGGCTTACAATGGCTCGCAAGGGCAGTTAGCTTAGTACTAAACTATGAACCAGCACATATAAATGGAAAATGTACACTGACATTTTATTTTTCTGAAATGAAATACTTTAGTATTTATAGGTTCATAGGTTCATAGGTAGGTACTAGGCTATCTTCCCGAAGGCATTTATAAGCCTAGCCAGAATGTGTTGGCTTTCGCCACCCCCTTAGATTAGTTCCCTGTGCCTCTGTCCAGCAGAGCCATTGAAGTGATTCCTGGGGTAAACTTTCTGTTTCCCATCCACTTGTCAAGGTTTCTCTTTAAGAGGGTTAGCAAGGAGCTCTGCCTAATGTAGACCGGAATCTTGTTCCAGAGCATGGAAGTCTCTGGGACAGGAATCTATCCCTCCTATTTATTGTTGTGGTGAGGATTAGATCCCTGGAGCATGTGGCTTGAGGGGATATGGTTTTCTTTAGGTGGAGCATGTCCATCAATGCTGGGTTGGACATGGCCTTGTATGTCAGGCAGAGATCACCTCTGAGTAGGCGGTATGCAACTGAGTACAGCTGGAGTTTCTTCAGTCAAGCTGCATAGGGCATCTGCTGGAGGCCAGTGATCCTCTTGGTGAGGTACTTCTGTAGTCTTTCCAGTTGTTGCAGGTGTCTTGTAAGGTACATCCCAAATGGGGCATTGTACTCTAAGATGGGTCTGATGAGTGATGCATAGAGGGGCTCAATGACCTCTTTTGATCTGGATGCAAACCCTTTTATGATTAGGTGGGCCACATAGAAGGATTTTCTAACCACTTTGGCAATGTGATTATCAAAGGAGAGGTTACTATCTAGTTGGGTCCCCAGATCCCTTATTACGTCTTCCACATTTAGGGCGCTACCACTTTTGTGGTAGTTTGTGGGTACTTTGTTTTTTCCAAAGGGGATGACTATGCACATTTTGGCATTTAGCTTGAGGCCATGGTTTTGACACCAGGTATCTGTCTCAGTGAGACGCTTTTGGAGGATGTTTGTGTCAGCTGGAGAGTCAGTTATAGCCCCTAGTTTGCAGTCATCTGCGAATTTGGTCAGCCATAGTCCTCCTGTGCTTGCCTGTACCTTTGAGAAGTACATGCCAAACAGGAGGGGTCCTAGAACTGGGCCCTGGGGAACGACACTTGTAACCGGTTTAGAGTCAGACCTAGCTCCCGCAACTCTTACCATATAAGTTCTGTCCGTGAGCCAGTTGGTAACCCATCTCGTGATGTAGGGGTTTATGTTCAGGCTGGTGAACTTGTCTATAATACCTGAGTGGGAAATTGTGTCAAAGGCCTTTGCAAGGTCTAGGTAGGCTGTGTGGACCACCTTTCGCTCATCTATAGCCTTGGCAACAGTCTTAAAGAAGTCCACCAGGTTTAGGAGGCATGATCTGCCCTTAACAAAGCCAAACTGGGTAGGGTCCAGTGTTTGGAGGTTTCCTATGTCTCTGTTAATGAGATCCATGATGATGTGCTCCATAGCTTTGCAGACCAAGCTAGTCAGGCTTATAGGGCAATAGTTCCAGGGGTGCGTTGTGGCTCCACCTTTGTGGAGTGGAATAACCATTGCTGTGTGCCACTCTGTGGACATGTAGCCTGTGGAGAGGCTGAGTTTAAACAGTGTGTTTAGGTGAGGGGTTAGTTCATCTTTGAGGTCATGTCGGACACAGCCTGGGACACCTTTTGGTCCCATTGATGCTGTGTTTTTGGCTTTGGAGAGGGCTGTTTTAACCTGAGTGCCTGTGATTTCGGGGGCACTACATTCTTCTGGTATAGTTATGGGCCCTTTTGGGGGTAAGAGGGGGGTGAAATGTGCACTGAACCTGTCTGCCAGGATGTTGGCTATATCAGTCGGTTCAGTGTATTTTGTGCCATTCCGCACTAACTCTGAGCAGATCTGAGAATTGCCACTTAGATGCTTGACATAGCTAAAGAATGCCTTGTGGTTATCTTTGGAGTCCATGGCAATTTTTCTTTCGAAGCTAGCCTTGGATGATTTTATGAGGGAATGCAGTTTCTTGCTGATACTGATCAGGTATGTCTTCTCTTCTTGGGATTTTACTCTTTTCTGTACTAGTTTCCTCCTTCTATTGTATAGCTGGTTTAAGGCAGGGGTCCACCAGACTGGTTCCCTATTCTTGGAGGAGTGAGTCTTGGTTTTGTTTGGGATAGCACAATCCATGCATTCTTGTTGGTGCCAGTAGAGTGCATTAGTAAAGGATTTGCAGCTTGGACAGCATTATCCTTTAGCTTGGGGGCTTTGAATCTTCCCACCTCGGTCTTAAGTAACATAAAGTTTGCTTTTGAAAAGTTTTTCACAGTGTTTTTTTTGACCGGGGATGGTGGCAGAATCTGGATATCCAGAGCGATAAGTTTATGGTCAGATCTAACCAGCGAGGGGTTAACCTCTGGTGTGGAACACTGGTCGCCCATGTTGGTGATGACCAGGTCCAATATGTTGTCACCTCTGGCGGGGGTGTTGACCAGTTGATCCAGGGTGTTTGAGTTTATAAATTCTAGGAAATGTTGGGCAAGGGAGTTTATACTTGAGTAGTTCTCCCAGTTAATGTTTAGGTAATTGAAATTAACCAATATCAGGGTGTTTGGTATGACCTTTATGTTTCCCAGTGTTTCCAGGAATGCGGAGTGGGGGTCCTGGGACATGGTGGGTGATCTGTAGCAAGCTTTAATTTGAATAGTAGTTTTGTCCATTGTTAGTTGCATGTGGATGATCTCTAAATCATTGTGTTGTACTACTAACCTGGAGGTGTGGGTATCCTTGATGAATATGGATACTCCCCTGCCTTTTGTATTTTGGTCCGGGTTTTGTGGCCAAAATGTATGGTATGAGTTGTAGCCTGGTAGTGCTGGGATGCTCTCTGGAGTCTCAAGCCAGGTTTCTGTTACTGCACATATATTGATTTTCTCCATACTGAGGAGTGTTCGAATGCCTGCATTTTGAGGTTTAGACTTCTGGCATTGAGTAGCATTACCCTCAATTTTTTGTTACTTGTGCTATTTACAACGGTGGGTTAGTCTTTTGAGCCTTTACTAAAAAAAGGCACTATGGAGGTGTCAAGAACCTTGGCCAGTATTCAAAAGCCTAAGGGTGACAGGTGCAAGCCATCTCTAGGAAAGCAGCGTGGCTTGTCGAGCATGTCATACCAGGCTGACAGACACTGGATCCCCTTTGAATGACCCCAGAAGCTTAGCCAATTGTTGAAATTGATAATTTTTTCTCTATACCATGGTATCATACTTGGTGAGGGCAGGATGTTACTCAGGGTCATACTGGCCTGGGCTATGTGATCAGAGAGCTCCTCCATGTCTCTTTTCATGTAGTCCAGGGAGGTACGGCTCAGGTCATTCACACTAACATGGACAATGACAGAGTCATATTTGTACTTGTTCTGGAGTGACCTGAGTGCTAGTGTTATGTGGCGGATCCTGGCACCCGACAGGCAGCTAACAGTAACCTTCTCCTTGTTCAGCCTAGTGAGTGGGATGTCAGTGTGCCTGACTATAGAGTCACCTATTACTAGTGTGTTGAGTATGTTATTTTGCCCTAAGGGCTATGATTGTGTGGCACACTGGTTTTGTGAAGTATTTGTTTCATGGTTTGTGTTGGCGGTGGAGGTTGCTTGGATGTCTGCTTTGGAGGTCTCTATTGCTTCTGCAGATTTTTATTTAGAGCCTCCGAGTATGTTTTTGTGTATTTATGTATGTTTTTTCTCCGGTGCTGGTTTCATAGGTCTATGTGAGACTGGTGATATGATGCAAGTAATTCCCTTCTCCTCTTGACTGCCTGGTCCAGTCTTGGGTTGAGAGAGCTTAGCCTCCAGTTTGGCTGCATAATTGCATCTCTTGCATGTATTAGTGTTTGGTGGAAGGAGAAGAGGGTTGTCTGTGTACATGAGGCAATTGTAACATTGCCTCAAAATGCCCAGATTCACCAGCTGGACCAGAGAATACACCTGAAACTGCCCTTTGGACATGCCTGGATATGTACAGTGAACTGTTTTACTGATTGGCTGGTAAGGTCGAATACCACTAGTATGGGGAGGGTCTAGTGGTAAGGTTTATTAGTGCTTGCTATGAGTTTTGAGCAAGTGCCGGTATGAAAAGTGAATGGTTTGAGTGCTTAAGTTTAAAGTTTGTCTAGTTCCAAGGGAAAATTGAAGAGCAGACTTTGTGGAGCCGGGAATAGTTATACCCTAGCTAACTGGTGCTGCCTGGCGCACAAAATGTTGCAAATGCGGGTTTTATAGCAGGGAAATGAAAGAGATAGAAATTAGCCCAAAATGGCCAATAAACTACTAATTTCTGGCCTGAAACAACTCCTCCCGGGACAGATAGGCTGCTAAAAGCTCCCTCTCTCACAGTGAACAGAGAAACTTCCTTCTTTCTAAGTAAGTTATGGGCAAACACAGAAACTTGTAACACAGCCCTGAATTCAGCACTAACCTGAAAACTGGACTATATATATATATATATATATATATATATATATATATATATATATATATATATATACATATATATATATATATATATATATATATATATATATATATATATATATATATATATATATTTTTTTTTTTTTTTTTCAGAAAATAAAGCAGATACAATCAAAAAAAACATTTTAAATGCACAAAAATGGCTATCACACTTGAGTGTGTAGCCTACAACAGTTAAACAGGTAATTTAAACACAAAAATGACTTTGTTAAAGTGCAGGCAGTAAAATAAGTACAATATGTAGCTGAAACAAGCTTTTTAAATCACAGAAACTCTAGAAAATTGGTGTTTTAGGGGGAATTAGCTAAAGGCAGCAAGAAAAATGCAGAAAAATGATACTTAATCACTCCAAAGTCGCTCTTAGGTTCATAGTTTGGTACTAGGCTATCGGCCCTAAGGCATATGCAAGCCTAGCCATAACAATTCCCTGGAAATTTATTCCCACAATATTTACTTCTCTGGGCCCCTGTCTAGCAGGGCGACTGACATGATCCCTGGGGTGAATTTCCTATCTCCCATCCAATCATCAATGTTCCTTTTGAAGAGGGCCAATGAGGTGCTTTGCTTTTGTCTTTCTGCTGCTGTGGAACTCTGCAGGGCACCAGGCAGGAGCTTGCTGAGCTGTATACTAGCACAAAAACCTTGCAAATGCAGGTTTTATAGCAGGGAAATGAAAGAGATAGAAATTAGCCCAAAATGGTCAATAAACTAGTAATTTCTGGGCTGAAACCACTCGTCCAGGGACAGATAGGCTGCTCAAAGCTCCCTCTCTCACAGTGAACAGAGAAACTTCCTTCTATCCAAGTAAGGTATGGGCAAACACAGAAACTTAATGTGTGACCATCTTTAATATATTGAGCCTTATAGATATATATATATATATATATATATATATATATATATATATATATATATATATATATATAAGCAGTACAGCTCAAGAAACACCTGAACAATAGCCATCTTCCACTAGCTGTTATCACCAAGGGTGATTTGTATTGCTTGCTGCCGAGATGTACCCCCCCCCCTTTGAAGCTGAAGTTCTTATCCTGAAAAACAGTGTGACTCTTTGCTCTGACTTCTGCAAGCAGTATATCTGAATTACAAGCTCTTATGATGAGTCACATTGTCTCTTTTTTCTCAAAGACAGGGTAATTTCAGAACAAATCCTTCCTCTATGCATATGTTCTATCAGAGTTGCATTAAGGTACTTCACCTCTCTGTTTTCTTTCCGGACTTAAACATAAGGGTGAATAATTTCACACAGTCTGGGTGGCATAAACAACTCAGATACAACAGTGACAGGACAAAATCCTTCAAGGTTGCTGTCCCAGGGTTTTTATTAACCTCACCATAATTAGATATTTCCAAGCAAAGTGAAGATCCACTTTACCATCACTCTGGCTACTTCATTGGCATTTTGGAAAAGGTGAGCTCTAGAAAAATGCTAGAGACAGTAACAACTTGGTCATCTAGGCTCAGCTTTACCAACACTGCAAACTAGATTCCTTATATTTGTCCAGATTCTTTATATTGGTCCAGATATTGGTCCAGATTCTTTATCTTGGTCCAGAGCAGCACTATAGCTGTGTAAATGAATTTACAATAAAAGTAAATCTTTTAATAGATCAATATTACATAAGGGCATCATCCCTCCATCTCTTTATTTTGATTTTGATTTTTGCCAGAGTGTGAATATTTGTGCTTCATTATTTGTCTGGCAGATGTCTAGCTGTCAGGGCTCTAGCCTAATGGTTTTGAGGCAAGGAACTTGAAGGTTTTGGCACCTGTACAAATACTTTACATGACTCTTCTTGAGCAGTACATTGACTAAGGCATGTGGAAGATCCCACTAAAGCTTTGGAAACTGTGCAGCTGTAATGATCCTGGCAGGATAAATCCACATGTCTTAGGTGAATGCAATAATATATACTCTTAATTTTCTATGTATCTGTATCCATCTATCTATCTATGATTGACATACATAGAAATATAGATGTCTGGATATAGACACACACATATTTCAGTGAGTATGTCATCTTTGAATGAGCGTGTATGTGTGTGCGTGTGCGTGTGCATGTGCGTGTGCATGTGCATGTGCGTGTGCGTGTGCGTGTGTGTGTGTGTGTGTGTGTGTGTGTGTGTGTGTGTGTGTGTGTGTGTGTGGCTTGATGCCCAGTTTTACTTAACGTTATTTAATAATGCTGTCCTGTTTTAGTTTACAGACGTGACTATGAATTTATTTGGTTGCTTTTATTAAAGAAAACACAAATAATGATAAGGCTATATTTTGGAAAAATATTAGACTTTTCAAATGTATAGCATTGTTTACTGTTATTATTATAAACAGGCAAATGTTACAGGCATGATCTTAGAACTAAAATACTAATGTTATTAACGAAAATATGTTAACCACATTAAACAGAGTTAAGGAACTTCAAGCACATCTGTCATTTTCCATAATGAGTGAATAAAAAGGCTCTATGATGATCACTTGTAATTAAGAAGTAAATAATAATATTAAAAAGAATACCATGAAGAGCCTTATAGTTTTGTACATCACTTAAGCCTTCTCCAGAGAGAATTATATGACTTGGCTTTTAAACACATTCAGAATCAGGCAACAGCTGAATCACATTAATGACTAGGGTGCTAAACAACTAATGTGCTACAAAGGAAAAATTATTCTGATTGGATGATTGAAGATACATCTGCTGGATTTTTATTGACTTTACTTCTGTCACACACATACCCACACACACAATTCTAGCATTTATTTTATTTTATTTTATTTATTTATTTATATCTGTTTACAGGGGTAGTTCATAAAACAGGTTACTATATCAAAACATGGATGTAAAATGGAATTATGCTTATCAGATATTTCTGTGCACCATGCAGCTTACCTATAGATACTGTGTGTACATGATATAACCATGTTAGTACTTCTATGCTATGTTTATGCTGCTCTGGCTAGTCTTCACATGCGGCCTTATCTGCTGTATTACTCATGTTACTCTGCATGTAATTCGGCCAGGCATGCAAGTGGTCATATCATCATTGCTCTACCTCCGTAAACAAAATATAAATGCAACTAAAATAAAATAAAACATGACTAAATATTATATTTGTAATAAATCTTACAGTTGATGTTTTACACTACAAATACCTCTAGTGTGCCACTGATCATAAAATATCTTCATTCAAACAAGTGTGTTTTCTTCTCCAATGCAACTGCTAAGCTGTACTGGAATTTTAACTGTTTCTAATGTGCTTTGTTTTCACTTCTATATTAATTCTTCCTCTTTCCTTGCAAGGAAATTAAGGTGAGATGCCCCCCCCCCCCCCGCCAAAAGTTAACAAGTGTCATAAAAGAGCTTAAAAACCTCAGCACATCTATACCACCAGGAAGCAGCCAGTAAGTTGTTATCCTCCTATTCAAACTTGCAAGAAAGTAAGGGACACGTTTTCATATGGTACCTAAAATAGATTTTAGACAAAGACATATTCTACTAGGTGTTTCCTGCTTACATTAGCACATTCTGCCCTTCCCTTTCTTTCTAGGACTTATCTGAAGAACCTGCAGCTTCTGTGCACTGTAAAGAAACAATGTACATTAGGTACTTATTGTGCTGGTAGACTGTTGGCATTGTGAGAAGTTTCATTTTGTTTTCATTTTGGCTTGAACGCCCTAAGGAACTATAGTACAATAGTAACAACTTTTCTAACTCAGACAGCAAGGGACCAGTTCTTTAATGGGTATGCACAGTGAATGAGTTCAACATTCTAAGCCTAACTTCACTCGACAAAGTTTCATTTTAGTCCTCTTCACGTCCTGCTTATGCAACCCCTTATATCCCCCTATATGTCCCATAACAAATGTCATTTCAGCAAGTCTTTACAACCACTCAGGATTTGTATTACTCAGAAAACCTTAAATATTACAAATATTCCACAAATACTCCTAACTTTGATCACATTCCAATATGTCAAGGTCTGGAGGGAGGGTGACAGCATTCTCCCATATTAGTGAGGACCAGATGCAGTATGGCCGCACATCCTGGTTGGTGTATTGACAATACATTCCAGGGAGTTTGTGTTTACAAAATCCAGGAATCTCTCTACTTGTACCTTTGGTGTTGTATAGGATTCCAAACTAATACTGGGCAATTAAATTCACCCATGAATATGGCATTGGGTTGGATAGCAAGTGTTTCTAATAAGTTTAAATACATGGTATGGGTGTCCTAGGACCTATATCTTGCAAGGAAGCGGTATTGGAATTTTCCTATGATGACTTGAACATGGAGTAGCTCAAGTGCATTATCCTGTTTGACCTGCCTTCAGGTATATTTACTGCCTTCAGGTATATTTGTTTTTGATGTAAATCAAAACACCTCTGCTCTTAGTTCCTTGGGTTTGTAGTAGCTGGTCAAAATGTGTGGAAGGTATTATGACCTTCAACTGTCAATGTGGTTTCAGCAGCTTTAAACAATGTTTCAGTGACAGCTCAGATGTCAGCATTCTCTGGGTTGAAGACTGCTTTTGGTGAATGAAGTTTTTTTTTTTGTTTAGACTCCTAGGATTTAGCATTAATACCATTAGATTTTCTTGTTTTTGATTTGTTATGTAGGAAGGACTTTCAGTTTATCATTGCCTAAAATGGCACTATGGTGGAAAGACAATGTTTTAACTAATATTCAAAAGCCTAGAGAGGAAAGGTGCAGGCCACTTCTGGCAAAGCAGCATGGTCTGTTGACCATATCCTTCCATGCTGACAAATATAGCACTCCCCTGGAATGACACCGGAAACTAAGCCAATTATTAAAGTCAGTCAACTTTTGTTCATATTGTGACATCATCCTTGGAGAAGGTAAAATGCTGCTCAATGCTAGACTCATACCAGACTGGGACACATATTCTGAGAGTTCCATGATATCTCTCTTCATATAGTCTGGGGAAGTATGTCTCAGGTCATTTACACCCATATGGACAATGATTGAGTCATACTGATACTTGTGGTCCAGTGACCTGACTGCTTGCATAATGTGGTGGATCCTAGCCCCTGATAAGCAACTGACCATGCCTTTCTCTTTACCCAGCCTGGTGAGAGGGACATCAGTGTGTCTCACTGTGGAGTATCGAATGACCAGAATGTTGGATTGTGTGGTTGCCTGCCTTATGGGTTAGAAGTAGAGACTCCATAAGATGTAGCTCTGTGTGTTAATGTGGTTGTTGTTTTGAAAGAGTGCATTCTGGACTGCTGAGGGAATTTGTTATGTGTACTACATCTAGAAGGTCTATGGGGTTTAGGAAGGTTACATTTAAGTGCCTCAGCATATCTAGGTCTATATGTCTGGTTTGAATTGTGTGTGTTGGATGCAATGTCTGTACTACTGACAACTGTATTGACAGTAGGAATACTTTTATGTGACAGCTTTACCTCCAGTGACATTGTGTAAATGCATCTCAAACATACCATGTCAGTTTGTTTATATGTTTATGTTTGTTTATAATTTAACTGAGACCCCATCTACTCAACTCAATGCAGTATAAATGCTACCTTCATCCACATTTTCTATTTAATCAGTACCTGTAGCCCCTACTGGATTGGGAGTTGGCATTATAGTTAATATGTATGCCTTGTGACAAAAGGAGGTACTACCCACACAGCTAGCTGGAATTTTGTAAATAAGTCTATGTCATTTGTGAATATCAAACTGATTTATTCAAGATGCTTGTGTTAAAAATGTATTAGAACTGTATGTCATGCAAGATGCTGGTGTCACAAATGTATTAGAACTGTATGTCATGTGTATATCAAACTGATTTGTACAGACAATTGTGTTGAAAATGTATTTGCAAAGTGCTTGTGTTTGAAAGGTATCCACAGTATGCCCTACTGGAGAGAACAGAAATGCACATGCACTGTTGTAACTGTTTAAATGTATATGTTTTAATAGAGGAAACTGGAAATCAGGAGGTTAACCTCAGTCCAGCAAACTTTAAAATATATCTGAAATTAAATCACTTTATAGGCTAGGCCATAAAGATGCTATCTCACTTGTTTCAATGCAGCCAGAGACATAAAGTATGTACTAGGAAGCTTTCTGTATTGTATTTGGGTGAACTAATTACTGCTCTGGAAGTGCAGAGGTACGCAATTATTTTATGACTTCCAGCAGCTGCCACAGATCTGAACAAAAGCCCCTGTGTGTGTATTTTTACAAGTAGGTGCTAAGTCCTGCCAGCTTCCAGCAATGGGGGTTTGCATTGGAACTACAAGTCAGATGGCCAGAAGTGATGTCATTTTGCAAGCTATCTCAGAAGTAATATTTTAGATATTATTTTGAGAAGTCTCTTAGTGAGATTGAGCATTCTGTATTCTGTCTTGGGCCTGACAACAACAAGGACCATTCACCACATCCTTTGCCTTGCTCTATTAAGTAAGTTATTAGGGAATTGTATAATTCTCTTAGATTCAATCAGGAATCAGCTTAGCTTAAATATTGTTTTTCTTTATTTATCTGAGCCTGTCCTTCAATGTTATTTTAAAAATGTCCTGTGTTTTGAATGCTGATGTCACTGTGAGTATATACTTAGTATTTTCTTGTTCTTTTATTATTTATTAAATATATTTAAACATTTCATTGCAGCTGTTCTTTATAGAGATATTTAAGCTTTGAGAGTACTTGCATAGCTAGTAAACCTGTGCCAGCCTTTTCCAGGTGTGTGTGTGTGTGTGTGTGTGTGTGTGTGTGTGTGTGTGTGTGTGTGTGTGTGTGTAAATCAAATCTCAAAGAGTGTGTGTGTCAACTACTTGGGCAGGGACACAAAGCACAGGTTCAACAGAGGACTTGGCTTGGAACCCTGGCTAAGGACTCAGATCTACAGCTGTGTCAGTGGAGAGTCTTAGTGGGGATCTGGAGAAAGAGAGAGGAACCAGCCACTGGACTTACTGTGTTCCCTGTGTGTTAAGAGAAATTGTAGTTGATTTTGCTTTATGTAGAAAGCTGCATCTGGAGATACTGGGTGTGTACCTGTTATCCTCCCAGTGAATGTTCCCCACTGGTGCCAGTGGTGAGGATTCTGGCTCCATGATTACTGGCCCAGAGGTGTTGGGGCATCAGATACCTTATAACCACAAGGTACAGTGTTTGATTTTCACCTAAGAATAGTCCTAAAATGGCTCTAAGGGCAGCTAGCCTAGTACTTACCTGTGAACAAATCCTAATTCAATTCATAGTCTGTCTTTGATAGAAATGATATGTTTAAATGGTCTAAAATATTAGGTGTTCATATTGCAAATAATTAATTGTAAATAGCAACCCAGAAATAAGTGATCTCTTCAACGTTTACATTTATATCATTGTAAATCTTTTCTCTTATGCCATTGGCAATGGACAGTGTTGATAAAGGTTACCAGTCCAGCCTACTCACCAGGTTAACACACGTGAAAAGGCAAACAATCAAGTAAATAAATCACCAAATAATGCAAACATATATAAATAAATAACATGGATGCATACATACATATATGCGTGCATACATAGACTGTTTCTGAATATAAAGATATAATGTGAAGTTTTGTTAGAGCAGAGTATTTCTAGTACACTGCTAAACGGTTATATGAAAGTTGTTATTATATATCAGTAACAGGAGAATGAGGAGTACATTGAGATGAAGCATCCTCTGCAAAAGTCTTTAGCGATATTACAGTAAACTTTAACATTTGATGTATATTTGTACATTCACAGTTTATTCTCACAAGTTGTTGCACATACAATTATGGGTTTTGCACTCTTGATAGGTAGCCCCAAACAATGGCATTTTAAGTATTCTGGAAGAGTGATATTTCTGTATCCGGTTCACAAATTTACATCAGAGAAGCAGCCCATAGGAAAACAAAAGAAACTATCTGCATAAAAATAGTATAGATGTACATAGATTGTTTTAAGTAATCAGTAAAACGAGATGTCACTCATAACAGAAATAAACAGGATTTTCATGAAAAGATAAGTGCACATAATAAAAGTACTTTCATCCTTGTTTATGTGAGGTTGTCAACAAACAGACAAAAATTTCAGTAGCCTGGTGTGTGTGCCCTAGGAGTTTGACAATATCAGTCAAATAAAGCATATCAAGTCAAATAAATGGTAATTTCAAGAGCTGTGTTATGTGTAGTGAGAGTATGAACATATCAGTCTTGTGAATATGGCATGACATTTTCATGGCTTAAATGAACTGAATACTGTCACCTTTAGGTAGTGAATTATTTGCAAAAAGATTAAATGCTCTCCAAGCTCAAAATAATCAGAGTTTATCTATGAAAAATATGGCAGATTATAACCATACTCACCCCGTGCTTATTCCTGAAGTAAAACTAATGGCCCTGTAGATGTATAAACATTTTGAAATAACTGAAAACTTACTATAGTTTTGAATAAGATTAGTAATACATAGGTTTAGTGAAAATACAACCAAGGAACTTCTTAACT
This sequence comes from Protopterus annectens, assembly GCF_019279795.1. Lineage (NCBI taxonomy): Eukaryota > Metazoa > Chordata > Ceratodontiformes > Protopteridae > Protopterus > Protopterus annectens. The sequence goes on along the minus strand of NC_056726.1, from coordinate 1,672,362,533 downwards.
TAAGCAACTGAAGTGATGGAGTTTTAAGTCCTGATGGAAGAAGTGTATATGTTCAGTTAAAATAAACAGGAATATGCACTTGCAAGTGATCTAAGCAAAAAAGTATCAGAAACTCATATTTCTAAAGCAAGATGAATGGAAGGAAAAGGGAAAGTGCTAGTCATTAGCAGTGAAGAAGGCTCTTCTGCATGTGAACTGCCTCAGAGCTCCAGGAGCTGCTTTGAAACATCTTGCAAAACAAGCTTCTGATGTACCTGATAATTGATGCATAATACAGAAAGTGAAAGCTCCAAAGTCATGTTAAATTTTATGCCAGTATTATGTTGCTTCCTATCTAATTTAACCTCAGGAGGATCCTGTGTATGAATGCCTTCTATACAATTTCTAGAAATGCAGCTTAGTGTATGAAGAAAGGTCTGAACAAAATCTTTGATAAGTTGAGATGTTGCACCTCAAAGTAACTTTTCTGACAGTAGTTCCAATGATATAGTGACTAGGTTGATGAAAATATTTTATGACCATTGTTATGAAGTGCATTGCTATTCTGACATATTTTCTTTGCAATAATAGCCCCATTAATCACAATGCATTTAGATTCAAACTCTAATCCTGTGTGCACTGAATGCGTATGATTTATTTGTATGGTGCATCCAAGACAAAAACAGTACTGTTTATCATTAGAATGCTTTACTGATGCAAAAAAATTGTACGATATGGAAATCTTACATTCATGCATATGCAGAAAATGTTCATTACAACTGACTGCTTTCTTTTAAAGAGATTAACAACTAGTTGCAATACTAGTTGGCTGCAATTAACCTGTATTGCCTCTTCTCATTATGCAAACACATGCATATATGCACAAATTACAAAGATACTGACTGCAGTTATAACGTTCATTCTTTTTTATTTTGCAACATCATATCGTGCCATAATAATATTAATTTGTGTGTGAAGTATATTAATCCACAATATAGTCTGACTGCTGAACAGATGTTTGTTAGCAAATTCAGTTAATTTAATTACAAGTAAATGAATCATGTAATTAGAAAGGCTATGTTTAATTTGTGTTTTCTTGAGGCATATTGATTCGCACTGTTTTACAAGCAGGGCCTTCTGAGTTCAGGTGATAGTTAATACATGAGGTCAAGAGTGTTAACACTGCTGCCTAGTGGTTTGCTGAAAGTTGTTTTAAGCTTCATTAGTTTCAGCAGAGAAAATATTTCCTTTCCTATATAACGTTAGAAAAACACCCCTGATAATTTCAGGGCCAGTTTTTTGTGTAGTTATTAATGCTATATGTTAATCCTTCAATGATTGATTGATTTTGCTGGAACAGATTGATTTGGCTACCAGATGAACAATTTTGCTCAGCTTGACACTGTTTTGCAATTTGTTTCAGCTGCACAGCTAACAGATGATCTTTTGTTCAGTTCAAAATTAGAGTATCTTTTGTAGACATGGTGAAAGTAAAAATATCAACATGTTATGTTAAAATTGCAAAGCTATATTTAAGTATCTGTCTGTTTCTTTTTCTGCATGTGGAAGAAAAAATACAAAATGATTTTTGACATTCCTCACACCACCTGGAAATTGTATATATCAACTCTGAAAAGGCACAGCCTTGAGGAAAGGGCAAATTCCAAAATCTCCCAAAATAGTAAAACCGGCAAAAAAGCTGGTGCAATTTTCTGAACATCATCCAATGGACATTTAACATTTTTTCCTTTCACCAAATATATATAGACAGAGGGACCGAGCTAGGAAAGATGTGCAGCAGGTAAAGGTGATAAAGGATAATGAGGGAAACATACTCACAAGTGAGGAGAGTGTGTTGAGGAGATGGAAAGAGTACTTTGAGGGGCTGATGAATGAAGAGAATGAGAGGGAGAGAAGGTTGGATGATGTAGGGATAGTGAATCATGAAGTACAATGGATTAGCAAGGAGAAAGTAAGGATAGCTATGAAGAGAATGAAGAATGGAAAGGCTGTTGGCCCAGATGACCTACCTGTGGAAGCATGGAGGTGTTTAGGTGAAATGGCAGTGCAGTTTTTAACCAGATTATTTAATGAAATCTTGGAAAGTGAGAGGATGTCTGAGGAATGGAGAAAAAGTGTTCTGGTACCAATTTTTAAGAATAAGGGTGATGTGCAGAGCTGTAGTAACTACAGAGGGATTAAATTGATCAGTCACAGGATGAAGTTGGGGGAAAGAGTAGTGGAAGCAAGGTTAAGAAGGGACGTGATGATTAATGATCAGCAGTATGGTTTCATGCCGGGAAAGATCACTACAGCTGTGATCTTTGCTCTGAGAGTGTTGATGGAGAAGTACAGAGAATGTCAGAAGGAGTTGCATTGTGTGTTTGTAGACTTAGAGAAAACATATGACAGGGTGCCTAGAGAGGAGTTGTGGTACTGTATGAGGAAGTCAGGAGTGTCAGAAAAGTATGTAAGAGTGGTACAGGATATGTACGAGGGTAATGTGACAGCGGTGAGGTCTGCGGTGGGAGTGACAGATGCGTTTAAGGTGGAGGTGGGGTTACATCAAGGATCAGCTCTGAGCCCTTTCTTATTTGCAATGGTGATGGACAGGATGACAGACGAGATCAGACAGTAGTCCCTGTGGACTATGATGTTTGCAGATGACATTGTGATCTGTAGTGAGAGTAGGGAACAGGTGGAGGAGACCCTGGAGAGGTGGAGATATGCTCTAGAGAGAAGAGGAATGAAGGTCAGCAGGACTAAGACAAAATATATGTGTGTGAATGAGAGGGTGGATAGAGGAATAGTGAGGATGCAAGGAGTAGAGGTGGCAAAGGTGGATGAGTTTAAATACTTGGGGTCAATAGTTCAGATTAACAGTGAGTGTGGAAGAAAGGTGAAGAAGAGAGTACAGGCAGGATAGAGTGGGTGAGTGGGTGGAGAAGAGGGTCAGGAGTGATTTGTGACAGACGAGTACCTGTAAGAGTGAAAGGGAAGGTCTACAAGAGGGTAGTGAGACCAGCTATGTTATATGGGTTGTAGACAATGGCATTAACAAAAAGGCAAGAGTTTGAGCTGGATGTGGCAGAATTAAAGATGTTAAGATTTGCACTGGGTGTGATGAGGGTGGACAGGATTAGGAATAAGTATATTAGAGGGTCAGCCCAGGTTGGAAGGTTTGGAGACAAAGCCAGAGAGGCACGATTACGTTGGTTTGAACATGTGCTGAGGAGGGATGCTGAGTATATTGGGAAAAAGATGCTAAGATTGAAGCTACCAGGTAACAGGAAAAGAGGAAGGCCTAAGATAAGGTTTATGTATGTGGTGAGAGAGGACATGCAGGTGGTTGGTGTGACAGAGCAAGATGCAGAGGACAGGAAGAAATGGAAACAGGTGATCTGCTGTGGTGACCCCTAACGGGAACAGCCGAAAGAAAATGCTATATATATATATATATATATATATATATATATATGTGTATATATATATACATATATATATGCACACACACACACACACACACACACACACACACACACACACACACACAAACACACACACACACATATATATATATGTGTGTGTGTGTGTACATATATATATATATGTGTGTGTGTGCATACATATATATATATATATATATATATATATATATATATATATATATATATATATATATATATATATATATATATATATATATATATATATATATATATATATATATATGCATACACACATATGTGTGTGTGTGTGTGTGTGTGTGTGTGTGTGTGTGTAAGTTCAAAGGTTCATAGGTAGGTACTAGGCTATTGCCCCTAGGACCTATATAAGCATAGCCAAATGGTACCCTGGCTTTCACCACCCAAGAAAATTATTTTCCTGTTACCCCTGTCGAGCAGAGCCACAAAAGTGATCCCCGAAGTGAATTTCCTATCTCCCATCCAATCATCAAGATTTTTCTTGAAGAGTGCTAATGAGGAACTTTGTTTGATATAGATAGGTAGTTTGTTCCAAAGTATGGGAAGTCTCTGGGACAGGAATCTATCCTTCCAGCATGTTCTGTTTATTGTGGTGACAAGGTTTAGGTCCCTAGAGCGTGTAGCTTGGAGGGATTGGGAGTTCTTTAAGTGGATCATGTCCAACAACTCTGGGTTTGATATAGCTTTGTATTTTAGGCAGAGATCACCCCTGAGTAGGCGATATGTGATGGAGTAAAGCTGGAGATTTTTGATACTGTCTGCGCAGGGCATCTGTTCGAGGCCAGTAATCCTCTTTGTGAGGTATTTCTGCGGCCTGTCCAGTTGCTGTAGATATCTTGTGAGGTACATACCAAAAGGGGCATTGTACTCTATAATGGGTCTAATGAGTGATGAGTAGAGGAGAACAATGACCTCTTTTTTCCTGGATGAGAAACCTTTTGTGATGAGGTGTGCCATGTAGAAGGATTCCTGACTACTGTGGCGATGTGATTATCAAAGGAGAGACTACTGTCCACCTGTGTCCCAAGGTCTCTTATCACACTTTCAGTGTTAAGTAGACTACCGCCTATGAAGTAGTTCATGGGTGCAGAGTTTTTATGAAAAGGGATGACAATGCACTTTTTGGCATTGAGCTTGAGGCCATGGCTTTGACACCAGGCATCTGTCTCAGTGAGGCCCTTTTGTAGGATGTCCACATCATTAGGAGTTTTGATTATGGCTCCAAGTTTTCAGTCATCTGCGAACTTTGTTAGCCAAAGACCTTCTGTGTTAGCCTGTACTTTAGAGAAGTAGATACCAAACAGGAGAGGACCCAGGACTGAACCCTGTGATACTCCACCTGTCACTGGTCTGAAGTTGGATTTAGAGTCTACTACTTTCATAGTGTTGGTTCTGTCAGTGAGCCAGTTGGCAACCCATCTTGTGAGTTTAATCTATAATAAGTTTAGTGAGTTTATCTATAATTCCAGAGTGGAGGATGGTGTTAAAAGCCTTGGCGAGATCTAGATAGGCTGTGTGAACCACCTTACCCTCATCTATGGCTTTGGTGACCGCTTCAAAGAAGTCTATCAGGTTTAGGAGGCATGATTTACCTTTTACAAACCCGAACTGGGTAAGGTCCAGAGTTTGGAGATTACCAATGTCATTGTTTATAAGTTCCATGATGATACGTTCCATGCCTTGAAGAACAGGATCATCAGGCTAATGGGGCGGTACTTCCTGGGGTCTGTGGTGGCTCCCACTTTGTGGACTGGGATAACCATCACTGTGCGCCATTCAGTGGGCACAAAGTCTGAGGTGAGGCTATGACTGAACATGGTGCTTAGGTGGGGGTGCCAGTTTGTTCTGTGGTTCATGTAGAACACAGCCTGGAATGTTGTCAGGTCCCATGGATGCTGTGTTTTTGGCTTTGGAGAGTGTGTTTTTTACCTGTGCAGCCGTGATTACAGGAACTTTGCATTCTTTTGGTATAGAGATGGGCCCTTTAGGGGGTGAGAGAGGAGTAAAATTAGCACTGAACCTATCTGCCAGGATGTTGGCAATATCAGTTGGTTCTGTATATTTAGTGGCATTGTGCTGTAACTCAGAGCACATCTGAGTGTTGCCATTGAGATTCTTGACATAGCTATAGAATACTTTGTGATTATCTTTAGAATAAGTTGCAATTTTGTTTTTGTAACGAGCTTTGGAGGATTTTATGTGGGACCTCAGCTTCTTACTGAGGCTGACCAGGGAGTTCCTCCAATCATGGGATTTTACTCCTTTTTTTCAACAGTTTCTTTCTTCTGTTGTAGAGTTTGTTTATGTCAGGGGACCACCAGATTGGCTTCCTTTTTTTGGTGGATAACATCTTGGTTCTGTCAGGGATTGCACAATCCATGGACTCGTGTAATTGCTTATAAGTGTATTTGTATAGGATTCAGCAGTCATACCTCTGTTTTCCGTCAGCATGGATGTTGTGAAGTTTGCTACTTCTGTCTTAAGAAGCGTGAAGTTGGCTTTGGAGAATTTCTTTTGGTGGTTTCCCTAATTGGGGGGTGGGGGGTGGGATGTGGATGTCTAGGGTGATTAGCTTGTGGACAGATCTGACCAACGAAGAATTGACCTCTGGTGTGGAACACCGGTTGCCCATGTTAGTAATGACCAGGTCTAGGATATTGCTGCCCCTGGTGGGGCTGTGGATAAGTTGATCCAAGACATTGGAATTTATGAATTCCAGAAAACGTTGAGCACAAGAGTTGGTACATGAATATTTTTCCCAGTTAATGGTGGGGTAGTTGAAATCATCCATTATTAGGGTGTTAGGTAGTAACCTAATATTTTCCAGTGTATCAAGAAATGAGGAGTGGGAATCCTGGTGGGGGATCTGTAGCAAGCTACAATTTGGATTGCAGTCTTGTCCAGAGTTAGTTGCTCTTGGATAATCTTGGATACCTTATGCTGAGCAAGTAGCCTGGAGGTGTGGATATCCTTAATGAATATGGACACGCCTCCACCTTTAGTGTTTCAGTCCAGATTAGGTGTTTGAAAGGTGTGGTATGAATTATAGCCTGGTAATGCAGGGGTGCTCTCTGGAGCCTTGAACCAGGTCTCTGTCACTGCACAGATGTCGATGTTCTCCATTTTAAGGAGTGCCTCGAGTGAGTGCATTTTGAGGTTTAGACTTCTAGCAATGAGTAGCATTACCCTCAGATTTTGCTTGCTTGTACCTGTTATGGTGGTGAATTTGTCATTTGAACCTTGCCTAAACAAGGCACTATAGGGGTGGCAAGAGCCTTAGCCAGTATCCAGAATCCCAAGGGTCACAGGTGCAGGATATCTCTTGCAAAGCACCGTGGTTTGTCGATCATGTCATCCCAGGCAGAAAGATACTGGATCCCCTTAGAATGACACCAGAAGCTTAGCCAATTGTTGAAGTCAATCATTTTGTCCTTGTACTGTGGTATAATTCTGGGTGATGTCAGGATGCTACTCAGGGCTAGGGTCATACCTGCCTGGGCTACAAGATAGGACAGCTCCTCCATGTCTCTTTTCATGTATTCCAGAGAAGTACATCTCAGGTCCTTCACACCAACATGGACAATAGATATAGATAGAGATAGAGATAGAGATATCAATATATATATCAATATATATATATATATATATATATATATATATATATATATATATATATATATATATATATATATATATATACGTGTATGTGTATTTCTTATACATATATATATATATATATATATATATATATATATATATATATATATATATATATGGGTTCCTATGACTTCATCGAACGATGAAATCACTGACACTCACCTCTTCGACACCAATCCATCGACGTCCATATCATCGACAATTCCGGTAAGCGATCTTCCCCCTCCCAGGACCCATGGTAGCGCTTCTTCCTGTGTTACAACGATCAGGGTTTACGTACTTTACCTTGAAAGCGCTACCATGGGTCCTGGGAGGGGGAAGATCGCTTACCGGAATTGTCGATGATATGGATGTCGATGGATTGGTGTCGAAGAGGTGAGTGTCGGTGATTTCATCGTTCGATGAAGTCATAGGAACCCATATATATATATATATATATATATATATATATATATATATATATATATATATATATATGTGTGTGTGTGTGTCTTTTTTATTGTATATATATATATATATATATATATATATATATATATATATATATATATATATATATATATACATGGGTCTACTTCAAATTAATGAAAGACCACTTACCCAAAAACGAAATTGTCATGATGAAATGTCCGAAGCCTAATTTAATTTTTCTCTGGGTAAGATTCCCATAAAATTTTTCTCAGGGTAAGAATCCAGTTGAGCAACATTTCATGAAGAAACACACCGGACTGTCTCCAACCCACTCAGGTGGGGGGCTATGCTCACCACACCCCCTATTAAATATACCAATTCAGTGTTCACACTACAGTGGAGAAAAAGGCAAATAACTCCTTTTTGGCAAACTGGACACTTACCCTTTGAAATGGTTCGGCAATAGTCATTGCCTAAAATCAGGTTTAGGACATGTCGTCTCGGCGATTATTTCTTTGGGTGAGTGGGTTTTTGTTAATTTGAAGTAAATCCATATATATATATATATATATATATATATATATATATATATATATATGTATATATATATATATATATATATATATATATATATATATATATATATATATATATATATATATATATATATATGTATATATATATATATATATATATATATATATATATATATATATATATATATATATCTAGATAGATAGATATAGACACACACACACACACACAAGCACATACATTCAGATACACGTGTGTGTGTGTGTGTGTGTGTGTGTGTGTGTGGGTCTGTGTGTATGCATGCACATGTACGCATGTGTGTGTTTGTGTGCATTTATGTATGAATATATGCATGCATGTATGTTTGTATGCAGTTGCTGCAACCAGTTTTCCAGTTTTCAGGTGAAAGTTATTTACAAAAGTAACAAAAATGTTCAGATTTTTTAAATAAATGAGGGGAATAACAGAAAAGCCATATCAGTCTAGTTCCAAGAATCTTTCCACATTTCTTGTTCCATCAGTTGAGTGGATTTGTCTTCACTCAGAATTAACCAGAATAATGCAATACATACAGGTACTACTCTCATTTCTGTCTTTTCACTTTAGCAAGCAGGCAGGATATCTCCTGTAGCTCTACTAGCATTTCATTAACATACAAGAAACAGCTCTAATATCTTTTAGGTTTCAGGATACTTTCAAAACTTTATCTTTCAAGTATATCCTCCGGCAGCACTCATTGCTCCTTTTGACTCTTCCCTCTAATACTCTGCACACTCACAGGCTAGGAATAAACTTCCCCAAAGCCAGTAGCCCTGTTATAGTTATAAAGCAGATGCACCACTTAATTGCTATGGAGATCTGCCTGTCTACTTCAGATTGTATGAATCACCCCCCCATTGAAATATACACTATGTTCCCCAGGCAAAACAGCCCCTACAGTCTGCTCCCACTTTGTGTGTGCATGTGTGTGATATTGTGTCTTTGGGAGCATGATATTTTATTTATTTACACTTTGTTGACCTGGTTAGTCATACTAGGCCATTAGACACTTTTCAGGGAAGGCTTGGGGCAGCATTTATACTGTCAAGGGGAAGTTTGGCTATGATACCAAGGAACTTCTCTTGCTCTTTTTGTGAACTAGGTGGCACCAGAGGGCTGGCACTGAGGTCAAAGTTTTTCAAAGATGGAGGAATAGTGGAGACATGAGGCTGAGAGTAAAGTGATGCAAATTACATAATTATTGTAATTAGATTCTGTAAGACAGGACATTGTTGTTATAGAGTTGGAAGAAGGAGGAATGGAACCTCTTGTGTGAATGAAAATGATAGATCAACATGAATTGAATGCTATTGAGGAAGTAAGTTGGGGTACTATGGTGAATCGCATGTCATGAAAGGTAAAAGAGGAGGTGCTGCCAGATTAATTGGGTAAAAAAATGCTAGATTACTGACAGGTGAGTATGCTTGTCCAGCAGAGTAGCTGTTTTTGAAAGCATGCTGCTGCAACATGGTGTTGTTTTGTATGCAGAAATGTTAAACAAAGGGAAGTAAAGTGCTGTGATCAGAAGTCTAAGAAGAACATATGACTGCAGTTAAGGAAGGAAATAATTGGGCAACTCAGAATATTGTACATAGTGGAACTTGAGTTGAAGACTTTTTCCTCCATCTATTTGTAATAAAGTACATGATATTAAAAAATGTATGATTTCGACACAATACCCCACTCGGGTATTGTAGAAAAACTTACCAGCTTAAATGTAAACCCATATGTCACAAGATGGGTTGCAAACTGGCTTAAGGACAGAACCCACAGGGTTAGAGTTGCTGGCGCTATGTCAGACTCCAAGCCGGTCACAAGTGGTGTCCCACAGGGCTCGGTCCTTGGCCCCCTATTGTTCGGCATCTACTTCTCAGAAGTACAGGCCAACATGGGAGGACTTTGGCTGACAAAGTTTGCAGACGACTGCAAACTGGGCGCCATAGTGGAAAGTGCATCGGACACAGATATCCTTCAGAAGGGACTCACGGAAACAGATAGCTGGTGCCAGAGCCATGGCCTGAAGTTACACGCCAAAAAATGTATAGTCATACCCTTCGGGATAAACAAGGTAACCCCAAGCTACCATATAGGTGGCAATCCACTAAGCACAGAAGAGGTTATCAGGGACCTGGGGACCCAGGTTGACAGTGGCCTTTCTTTTGACACTCATGTTGCTAAAGTGGTTAGAAAGACCTTCTACATTGCCCACCTGATCATGAAGGGATTCACATCCAGATCTAGTGAGTTCATTGTTCCCCTGTACTCTTCACTTATCAGACCAATGATCGAGTACAATGCCCCATTCGGGATGTATCTCACCCGACATCTGCAGCAATTGGAGAGACCCCAAAAGTTCCTCACCAAAAGGATAAAGGGACTCCAAAATCTGTCATATGCTGCCAGATTGAAGAAACGCCAGCTCTATTCAGTCGCATACCATCTGCTCAGAGGTGACATGTGCCTGACATACAAGGCCATGTCCAACCCGGAATTAATGGACATGCTCCACCTCAAAAAATCCAAATCCACCAAAACCACTAGAGCAAGCAACTTAAACCTTAGCACGGATATAAATAGGATGTGCTGGAGGGATAGATTTATCACTCAGTGACTCCCTATGCTGTGGAATAAAATCCCGGTCCATGTGAGGCAGAGCACCTCGCTGGCTCTGTTCAAGAGAAATCTTGACCTGTGGATGGGAGATCGTAGATTTACCCCGGGAATCATCTCTGTGTCACTGCTGGACAGAGGCACAACAAACTAATGGGCACAGTATTTTTTCATATAAGAGGTGGCGTAAGCCACAAAAATTTGGGCTAGGCTTATAAATGCCTTAGGGCAGATAGCCTAGTATAAACCTATGAACCTATGAGCCTATGAAAGAAATATTTAGTCAAGGGCAGTGGAAGGTATAAAGGACACTGAATGTGCATAAGGGAAAATGCAGCACATTTCAAATGTGATAATGGTGAATGGGAAATGGGAAACGGTGAGGTATAGGGGTCAACCTAAAACATTTTTTGAGCTGATGAGATGTGCTTGTTGTAAGACCAATGAAAGAAGATGGTGTCTGTGTGGGAAAAAAATGGAGTACCACCAATAATGTACTCCTAAGTACAGAAAATGCAATACATTTTGACATTTGTATTTCCCTTATCCTAATCTAGAAAATAAAAGGTTAAAAGAAGAAAAAAATATTTCAGAAAAATACAATCTGCTGTTAATATAACTAAAATATTGATGGAGAAAATATTCTCAGAGATTACAAAATTAGAAAATGTAAACGCATGGATATGGGTTATAGGAATGAGGTAAGAAATATTTTACAAAGCCAAGGTATTATAGTGCAAGACAAAAACAGATATGCAGCAATAGGAAATGATGAAGACAAAGGGAAAATTTGAGACAGGAGATAAAAAGAATATAATGATAAATCAATTGGAGGAAAAAGAAAAATAAACACTGGAAATAAGGAAGACCCAAAAAGAAAGGGATAATTTAGGAACATTGCAAATAGCATTCAAAATGTTTTAGATATTTCATAGTGATAGAATGATGTAAAAATAAGAAATGAGGTTATATTTTTGTTAGATATGAGATATTTGTAGGAAAAAAAACAGAAAAATAATTGAGACATAGGGTAAAAAGATAGTTTCTACCTTTTTTCTCCACTTGTTTTGGATTTCTTATATTGTAACAACAATGGACCTCATTCCTAAGTTAGGGTACAATTAAAGTTCATGAAGTTAGTATTTTTTCAGTCTTTGAAGTTACCTAAGTTTTCTCTTCTCGGAAGCTGCATTGTACCCAGAACTGCTTCCTTCTGCAGTTCATAGATAGTTTCTTTTATTGGCAGCATTAGTACTCTTACTCCTACTATTATAAGAACCATCTGCGTATCTTTCTTCCACATTGCTCTTGTTTCTACTTGCATATTCTAAAATGTTATGACTTTACGTCTTTCAGTATGTGACACTTTAATTGCTTAGTGTAGCAATTTCAGTTATCAATGCTACTTTTGTCTTTTTTTTTTAACTTGAATAACTACATCTGTCTTTCTTGCTTCTATTTTCCCAATTTCTGGTGATGGATGATCTTTTGTGATCAGTACAGAGTGATGCGATTCCAGACTAGGATTTCTTTTTTTTTTTTAACAGAAGACACAACGATACCAGACTGATATGTTAGCACTACCTGGATGACTATTATTATGCGATAAAATGAAAAGGGAGAAACATGTAAGGATAAGTATGGTTTACACTTACACCAATATGATAGAGAGAAAAAAATGTTTGAGGAACTTAAAAACGTTGTCCTATTAAATATGTCAGTTGTTATGTTTGGACATTTTAATTGCAATTTGAGAAAGAAAAGGGGAAAATAACACAAAATATTACAGTAATAAGAAAACTAGGACAAGCTAGAGAATGGGTGTATTAAAGTGGGACTTTTAGAACTGAAATGGATTATGTGCTGTAATCAAAAGAGGTGACAGCTGTGGTAGAAATGGATGAGTTTCAGATCATAGAGTGGTATAGGTTAGAACAGGAGATGGCAGAAAAGTAATACAAGAAGAGAAAGTAATAAGTTTGGGAGAGATGAAAAAGCAACATAAGATTTTAATGGAAACACCACTTGTTAACAACAGCACATTATGAAAGCTGTAGTACTTATTGTAGAAAAATGAGAGAAACAAAGGTATAGGAGACTATATAATGCAATTATAGATTTACATAAAAAGAAACAGAACAATGACTTGATAGAACAAAAGAAAGATGAATGAAAAAGAGAAACATGTTAAAAATAAATTTGACAAAGATGTTTTTAAAGGAAAACAGAAGATTCAGCATTTTGGGAAAGATGTGAAAAAAGAAGAAAGAATGAATGCAATGTTTGAAGAAGAAAATACTAGATGTAAGCAGGGAGAAATAATAGAAATTTTGGAAAACAGTATTAGTAAAATGTACAAAAAAGAAATAGTACAAGAAAAATTGGATTGCAAAAGCCTGGGAAGGCTAGGAATTCCCTAGAAAAGGCAATTATTATGAGAGAAATGGAAAGTACAATAAAGGAGTGAAGGAAAGAATCAGTAGCTGGAATAGATGGATTAGGTAATGAATATTATAAAAAGAGGAATGCAAATTAGAAGAAAATTTTCTGTAAAATATTAAGTGGATGGATATAAAAATAAATAACAGATCAGATCTGTGGTACATTAATATAATTATATGGAAAATGAAAGAAAATATATAAAACTGTGAGACAAATTATTAATTATCTATGAATATAAAACAAAAAAGGATGTAGAAGGTTTTAGTTGAAATTATAGGAAATGCGGTTTTTGGAATAAATGAGAGCAAAGAGATGGATGGGAGGAAAGATAAATATTAGGAAAGGAGTTAATTGAAGATATCCATTAAGTATTCAACTTTTCATACTGGTAGTTGAATGCAATAATTAAAACATCTATGTGTAAACGGAAAGAGGCAAAATTGGAGATGGAAAAGGAGTTGTAATTCCAAGTTGCCTGTTATATGCAGATGACAGAGGGATTGTGGCTAAAAATAAGATACAGAAAAGTCAAGTGCTGGCAGGACTGGAGGAATTAGTAAAGAAACTGGTTTAAACTTAAATTAAACAAACAACAAAGGGTTTGGTGAAACATTGAAAATAAATGGAACACATACTAGGAAGAAAATATGTGCATTAGGGGTGAAATTTGGAGAGTATGAATATGTAATAGAGCAATGGAAAATAATGCTGGAAGAAATAAAAAATGCTATCATATCGGAGAAAGTGTAATCCATCATTAAACAATGGTGTATATGATAAATATGTACATATTAGAAAACTAACATATTTAGGCATGCACGTTTCCAGCTAAAATGGAGAAAGAGTTGTTAGAAATACATAATTTTATTTGAGGATCAATACTGAAAACAATGAAAAGAGGCATGATAAAAATAAAAATCTAAAAAAAAAAAAAATCCAGCAGTGTACTTAGTATCTATTTCTCTATGTAATAAAGAAGATTAAAGAAAGACCATTTCAAATGATAAGGATACTATTATATCTAAGGAATGAAAAATGTGGAAATATGACAAAGTGAAAATAAATAGTAAACAATAAAATATAGAAGGAAAAGGATATGGAAATAACATTTAGGAATGTAAATGTACAAATGTGAAATAAATAAAAAAAATATAAAAATAAATAAATAAATAAAAATAAAGATCCAGAGATGGAAGCATAAAGATTTGACACTGTGTCCTTAAGAGTTAATCTAATGTCATAACTAATACCCAAATTCCAGCTTGTCCACATAATGAGGGATACTTCAGTGAGAAGACTGGAGCAGATGAATCCCTCATGGTGGCATGAATAGTCATAACAACTGCCTTTGAGATGTTGAGGTTCAGTCAATTGACTATCATCCATCCTGTGAATAAATTTCAAATATTTAGCTAGACTGTTAATAGGCCGAGCCCTGAAGGAAGAAGAGGTGCAGATGTGTCAATAGGATAGTTTAGTGGCACAGTCCCCTACTTCATATCATGTCTCTCAGGGTAACATACAAACCATAAACAGTAATGTGCTCATTGCTTCATATTGTCTACTAGGCAAACAATCATAAGAGCATTTATAAGCCTTGCCATGCATCCCTAATCTCTGACAAGTTTATGTGTAAGCAGGGGTTTAGAAAATGAAATATTTGCAAGCACAAGCCAGGGAGATCAGCCACTTATGGATTGCCTGTGTCTAATAGAGATATAGGTGCCAAACCAGGGATGAATTTCCTGTTCCTCATCCAGTTGCCGGAGTTACACTTAAATTGGTTTAGGAAGGAACTCTGCTTCACATGGCTGGGGAGTCTGTTACAGAGAAGTGGCAGTCTCTGGGATACATACCTGTCTTCTCATTAGGTCCCATTTTTATGACAGGCAAGGTTTAAGTCTTCAGAAAAAGTAAATCTGGTGCTGTTTGTTTTGTGGATATGCAGGAGTTCTGCCAGGGTGGGGCCCAACAATACCTTGTATGCCAGGCATAGATCTTTACTCAGCAGCCTGAAGGAGACAAAATACAGGGCTAGGTCTTTGAGGCTGTCTGCTTAGGACATGTTACTTCCCCCTGTATTATTTTACTGAAGAACCTCTGTAGACATTCCAGTTGTTGGATGTGCCTGGTTAGATCCAAAACAAAGGGGGCAAAAGGGGAAATTGTACTCAATGATAGGTCTAGTGAATGCTGGCTACAGTGAAGCAATAACCTCCTTGAACCTAGATGCCATACTTTGATTTATATTGTTGCACAGCATAGAATGATTTCCTGACTACTGTAGACATGTGATGGTCAAAGGCTTGATTCCTGTCTGTGCATGTCCCCACGTCCCTGACTACTGGGTTGACTTTTAGTAGTGTGTGGTCAATATGATAGCTACTAGGGGTGAATGATTTCCCAAAGGATACTATTATACATTTCTTAATATTTCTTTTAGTTTATGGTTCTGACACAAGCTATTTGTCTGTTTCAGCCCTTCCTGGAGAACATTTGTGTCAGTGGGGGATTCAATGACTGCTGTTAATTTGCAAATATCTGCAAATTTCGACAGACAGAGTTCCTTGAAATTGGACTTGACTTCAGAGAAGAAAAATCCAAAAAGAAGATCCCCCAGGACTGTTTCCTGGTGGACTCCATTTGTGATTGGCCTGTTTGCAGAGGTGGACTCCCCATTTCTAACTTCCTGGGTCCTGTCTGTAAGCCAGGTGGTTATCCATCAGGTGACATATGGGTTTATACACAATCTCTTGAATTTGTCAACAATGCCCGAGTGGAGTATTGTGTCAAATACCTTGGCCAGATCAAGGCCGTGTGAAATGGTTTGCCCTCATCCATTGCTTTGCTGATCTTCTCAAAGAAGTCCACAAGGCTGAGAAGGCATGATCTGTCCTTGACAAAACCAAATTGGGTTGGAAATAGTGTTTCAAGGTTTCCTATGTCATTATTGATCATTTTCTTAATAATTATTTCCATGGATTTGCATATGACACTAGTGACACTTATGGGTCTGTAGTTTCCAGGATCTGTAAATGGCCCAACTTTGTGCTGAGGGTCACTGTTGCTGTTCTTCATTTGTGAAGCATGAAACATGCTTGAAGGCTACAATTAAATAGCAGTTCCAAAGGGCCTGATAGGTCATGTTTCATGCTATTTAGAAAGCATCCTGGGTTATTGTCTGAGCCCATTGATGCAGTATTCTTCATCTTAAAGAGAGCATTGAGGACCTGTTCCCTTGTGAAAGTAGGGGTAGTTATATTTGATAGTGTTTTGTGTGGGGAGGTGGAGGGGTAAAGTTGGAGCTGAATTTGTCTGCTAGTAGGTTTACTATATCTTCTGGCTAGTATAGGTGACTCCATTGACAATGATCTCTGAACGCAATTGTGTACTGCCTTTGAGGTTGTAGATGCACCTAAAGAATGCCTTGTGGTTATCCTTGGCCTAAAATGCAACATTTAACTCAGATTTGGCTTTGGTAGACTTTATTTGCCTTGTAAGTTGTTTATTCAGTTTGATAAGACTGTTTTTATCCTGCTGGGTTCTCTGCTTCAAACTTCTGCTGTGATTTTCTTCCTTCTGTTATAGAGCCTAATGATGTTGTGATTCCATCAGAGTGACTTGTTTTTTGAGTTTGTTCTGTAGCTATTCCTACTAGGTACAGCTGCTTCTCTGCAGCTGTTAACATGACTGCATAGGGTTTCTTTGAACAGCTCCACATAGGCAGCCGTGTTTTCTGGGTTTATGGGGACTTAAAATTTTGCCAGGTTATCTATTAATAGTCTGAAGTTAGCCTTGTGATGAATGATGATCCCACCACTGATACCAATATGTGACGAGTGATGATCTCTCCACTGCCAACCAATATGTGATATATGATGGTCCCACCACTGACAACCAATATGTGATTTCCCCATGCTGACCAGTAATCAGAGAGTCTGAATCCTCACCACTGATACTGGAGAGGGACATGCACTTGGGATACAAATGGATACTCTCAGTATTTCCAGATGCAGACTTCTCTGCATCAAACACAATTTCCCTTAAGAGCAGACAGAAACACACTTAGTCCAAGGTCTAGATTTTTCTATATCTGTCTCCCTCCAGGATCCCAATAAGATTCCCCACTGGTACAGCTGTAGGTTTAGTTCCTCAACCGAGTTTCCAAGCCAAGTCCTCGAGCACCGTCTTTGTAAATCCAGTGCTTTGTGTCCCTGCCCCAAGTAGCTGATACACACACGTACATACACACACACACACACCTGGGAAAGACTGGTATAGATTTACCTGCCATGCCCCCTTCTGCCCAGAGTATAATATAGTTATCACTGCCACCAAACACTCCACAATCAGCTACTTAAGGCCCTTAAAAAGGGTGTCCAATTATACTGTGTAACATTAATACTAATACAAATGGTAGTAGTTCACCAAGACAGCTAGGCCTTCTGGGCAGCCCACACAATGTCACCAAATAAATATAAGCACTTTCAAAGGTTAAATACTTTCTACAAGGACCAGCCACAATAAAAGTTTTAAATATATTTAATAATAAATAACAAAAGCTTATGAAAATACTTACTATGTATTCACAGTAAACAGCACAGTTCAAATAACAGGAGCTATTGAAAATAATATTGATGGACAAACTCATACAAATAAAGAAAAACAATCTCTAAACTAAGCTTCACTATATTCCTGACTGAATATAGGAGAATTACTATTTACTAATAACTTACTTGATAGAGCAAGATCATGGCACAATGAAATAGCTGAGCAGTCTTTCTAGTCAGGTTCCCCAAAGCAGAATGCTGTCTTATCAGAGATCATTCCCTGTAAAATACAATATCCAAGATGGCTTGCAGAATGACGTCATCTGGTCACCTGACTCTAGGTTCTCACCTCAAACCCCTTTGAAGCTGAGACAGGAATTTAGCATATATAACTACAATATGCATTTTAAATGTTAGTGGCAGTGCCTGGGGCTTCTGCTCTTTCTACTGAGCTAATGAACAAAGGCTTCTTCCAGACCTAATGTCTCCAGTCCTATTCAGCACTGTGTTGTGACATTTTAATGATTTAACAGCTCATTTACATTTCCCTTATTTCTCTTAAAATAAGCCAGCTGGTTAACCTTTGCTGTCCCAGTATCCTCTTTTAAAACATATGCATTTAATTCAGTTACAATACTACATGTACATTTCTTTTCATTCCAGCAGGGTGCACTGTTGATACAGTTAAACACAAGTAAACCTCACAAATACATTTTCAGCACAAACATATGTACAAATCAGTTTGATATACACATGACATATAATTATATACAAAATTCTAGCTAGCTGTGTTGGCACAGGTCATATGGATTGCACTAGTTCTCCTGGCATGGCTGGCAGTACCTCCTATCTTTACAAGCCTTAGAGAAGTTCCTGAAGTGTAAGTGTATGGTGTGGAAGAACTATCACAGCAGGGCTAGCCACTGACAGTGTAAACCTTGGTCTAGATGACTGACAATGGTGAAGGGACACCTCGACCCCATGTGTAAAAATGAGAAAAAATAGGTTATGGATGGAATGGTTCTTAACTTAGACAGCAGCTAATCAAACACACTTACTGAAAGGAATGAATTAGATTTGTCAAGAATAAGGAAAACAGTTGCATCAATTCCCAGATGAAAAACAGTCCACAGGCTCTTCAGTGATCAATTCTGTTGTCCCAGATAAGGCAAAGGTCTGTAGGCTTGTTGTAGCTTTCGCTTGGTAGATGCCTTAAATAGCAACCAGACCAATCAGAACATCCCAAACAGGCCCTCATTGTCCAGTCAGAGACAGTCAGGAATCAATACCTTCTGCTTTTTCTCTCACCAGCAGCAAAATATAAGTGCAAATTCCAAGCTGGCACCTGTGAAGGAGTTATTTGGCTTTCTGGTGATCAGCAGTCTCCAGGAAATAATATGCTCCTTTTCTTACCAGAAGCAAAACATAAGCACTAATGGCAAGATAACTGAGAGGCAGAATGTAGACTCTCTATTGGTGCTCTTGGACAAGATGTTGCAGACTTCAAAGATTAGATAGAAAAATAGATTGATATCCTTAGAGTAGCAGTGTGCACTAAGATTGGATATGAAAGAGGGGGTAACTCAAGCTTTAGCAATCTAAAGGGAGAGCCGCTAATTTTAAAAGTGCAAGATAAACTGGAATGTGGTGGGCAGTTAGCGGAAAGAGAGGAATCTTGTCTGACACTACATTATCAAAAAACCTGTACAGGAAGTGTAAATTACTTTCTAGTCTGTCAAAAAGGATTCCATAATCCACTGCAGCAAAAGCTAACCAGAGATCCAGTAAGACCAGAATAGAGTAGTGATGCTGGTCTAGTCTTGAATCAATAAGACTAGACATTTCAATTTCTTTGTAAACTATATTCATAAATTGTCTGTCGTACTGGTCTCTCTGTTTATTTACACAGAACTGTATAATGATGTAATGTCTCTGTAGTTATTGTTTAATCTTCTCATTCTTATTGATTTGGTTAAAACTTATCATGCACTATCTAAACTTAGTAACCCATTAATTAGCCTTTTTGTATAGCTCCTTGTCCAAACTGTGTCTAAGCTAGTATTTTAACTTCTTTGTCCATTGTATACGACTGATATATTGTATTTTTATATATCCAATGTGGAGCTTTTCTCCCCGGGCCTCTGCTAAAAAAGGACATGTGTCCAGTTGGACTTTCCTGATAAACAAATGTAAAGTAAAATAAAAATAAGTAAAACAATTGAAAACTCTTGCTAGTGCCATTTGTATACCATGACCTGAGCACAACCCACAAAGGAACATACCATACAAGTCCTGTTCTCATAAATAAGAATCAAGCTGTGCATATATAACTTTCTCCAACATTTTACCAAGAAAAGGAAGGTTGGATATAGAACACAATTTTGCACATTGTCAGGGGTTTTTTTGAACTGGTTTAACTTAAGTCGTCCTCCAAACAGTGGGGAAAGTTCAGTTTTGAAAAGTGGTTCCAGCAATGAGGCACAGAAAGTGGGCAGTCTCGCCAATATAGTCAAAACCATTTTTGTGGCAAGGGTTTGTAGGACAGCTTTTTACATGCATGGAGGAAGCTAATGAAAGATACAGTCACCATAGGTTTGTAATAAAAACTGACACCAGTTCAAAGCCCCATCCACCTCTTTAGATCCCAGCATATATACCACTTATGTAGTACGTATGAAACCTGACCAGCTTAACATTTCAGGGTGGTCATGCAATCTGGACTACATAGAAGCCCAACCTCCCAGAAAAGAACATCTGATTAATTTTCTGCTTCAGAGAAGACATGTATATTGGTTTCTACCAGTTGATCTTTCTACTGGTTGGTCTTTGATTTATACAAAAACAGTCATTATCAAGGGTCAGCTTGACTTCAAGTCAATCAAAACAAGGACACTTGCCCACTAACCTTGTCCTGATGCTCCTCATGTCACTTTGGCCAGAACAAATTCATGTATTGTGAAACTTGAAGTAAACAAGGTGTGCACTGCAAGGGGATAATGTACCCAGAGTAACCATAAGTGCCCTACTGAAGTCATTGACCATCGTCTGAGGATCCCCCCTTGCAGTCTTGACAGTCCTTGCTCAGCATACAAGTTTTATTTTCTGGGGTGGACAGGTTAAAATTTCTGCACTGAACCAGACACAGATTAGGTGGATTCCACCGTGGGTATTATTATTTATTTATTTGACATTTATTTACTGGGAAAGTCCGACAGTGTATGAGCACATTTTTTGTGAAGGCCTGGGAAGAAAAGCTTCAGAGGCAATTAACAAAAATGCATAGATACATTGATTACAAAAAGTAGTAGCACAGCAAAGTAGTACAATTTGTTAATAACCTGAAAATAACAATCATGATAGAACATACTTTATACAAAGATAGTTCACACACTTTTATACAGACATATGTTTCTTAAAGAGGGTATATCCATGAGACAAATGGACTTATGGATTATATGAATCAGATGAAAATATGCTGTGAGATAGGAAACTGAGTATTAATTAATATAGTGTGATTATTTTGTAAGCCACGTAGGACAGCAATGACAGTAGGTAGCAATTGTAGCAGCCTTAGTAAACACAAATCCCTTCATTAACCAGAGCAAAGGTTTTATACAGACCACTCACTCTTCTATGAACTTTATTCTGAAATTGCTGTGTGTGAAAAAGGTCCATCAAGATCACTGCTCTACCCCAGAAAATAAACAAATTCCATCTTTCCTTAATCAATCATGCATCAGAACTTCATCACCATGTGTTTTGTCCAAAAGTTCTCTATAGTTGTCATTATAATTATTGGCTTTTCAGTTTTCTTTTCTTATCTTCTGGTTCAGCTCTTTATATATATTTTTGGCACTTTCTGTTGCTACTTGATTTTTGCCTTCAGATTTGATTTCCATTCTAACTCATTTATGAAATGCTTCTAGACTGTTAAATACAGATCTTTACTTTGAGGTCTTTTCTTCATGCTTTAGACCTTCCACTACATTTGGAGTTGACAATGCCAACAAATACAGTCCCATAACTGCGGACATTTCATATAGTCAGTTTCAAGGAAGCCAATGCCTCGCTCATCCTAGGAATTAGCTTCCTGAATGTAAATATCTGTCTTTGTGAATTTGTTAATTTATGTAATTGGAGCCTTTCTCCCCAGGGTCCCGCTAAAAATGAACCTGTGTCCAGTCAGACCTTCCCGGTTAACAAATGTAAAATAAAATAAAACAAAATAAAATAAATAAAGTCACAGCTTGATAGTGACATTATTTCACAGTTCTAATATTCATTATTACAGAGGTGCAATGTTTTATCACTTACTAGGGTGTATAATTGGTTAATGAATTATACTGTGTTATACTGCCTCACAGTAACATTGTTTGAACTACACCATCTGAGCAACCATTTTCATGATCTGTAATCCAAACATGAGTGACTGGCATGTCAAGAGACTGCTGTGCTCCAAGAGCTTTCTCTAGCATGGCACCTGAGCCCCACATCATGGCTTCCAGGTTTAATCTAACAGTTCACACACACACACACACACACACACACACACACACACACACACACACACACACACACACACACACACACACACACACACACACACACACTTCCCTTTTTTCCTGACATCCTACTTGTTACCTCATACATGTACCGCAGCAGTCATGGTACTAATTACAGTTAACCATAATAAACACGTCATGTTAACAATCAAATTAACCATAATAAGCATGTCATGATAACAATTATACTAACCCTAATAAACAAGTCTAAGTCTGCTGCTGCTGTTACAGCATAATCATTAATGTATGTGCTGTACACAAAGTATGCTAGACCTTTGCTTGATAACTCCATACTTTCTCCATCTTAGACACCAATCTCTGGAAATCCTTCCCTAGTAATCTTAAAGACCTCACCTCATACTCTCCATTCTCTACTTTGTTTAATGATCAATTCCATGTCAATTTGCAACTGCTTTCCTCATGGTCACATCACTTAATCTCCCACTCTCCTCTTCACCAATCAGGCACCTTTGTCTTCCTCACATTATTTCCCTGCACTAATATTTGACATCTCTTCCACATTGTATTTATTATCGCTAGTTAATTTCTGTATTCCCTTACCTTATTTATGCTGTCCCTTTCAACTTGTCCTCTATCCATTCACTACTGCACTCTTTTCTTCTTCCCTCCTTATTATAACAGTCCTGCCCTATTGGTCCTCACACTGTACTTTGTTATTATTACTGTTATTGATTTGTTGCTATCTTCACACATTTTGTTTTTATTCATAATATTTCTTCTTAACTTGCTTGTCTACTGTCATTTATATTTATCTAGGCTGAGTCTAAAATAGGTCCACATGGATCAATGCTTTACCCCAGTTACCAAACTGAATGAATGAATGACTGAATGAAAAACATCAATCAATCAATCAATATGCATATCTAATTCAATTGCATGATTTCTGATGGTGAAGCTGGATCATTTGACTGTAAATGATGTTTGAACAACAGAAACTTAAAAATTGATGGACATCAGCTCTATTTATCTTACCATAAACTGACAAATTTCCTTACTTGATGTGAATGTCAGATTCACCTGGCAGCTTATGTTTTCCATGTCTCTTAACAAAAGGCTGTACGATCTTTGACACTTGCTTCTGTCATTCCCATACTCCTGCACATAGGTTAGATGGCTTACAGGCAGGTTTTCTCTGCAGCCATTTAACTCCAGTCATCTCTCTCCAAGTTGACATCTAGCTGGAGTGCACCATTTATGGCTATACTTCAGGCCATGCCATGTATGTGTAACACCACCATTTATGTCTATACTTCAGGCCATGCCATGTACGTGTAACAACACCATTTATGTCTATACTTCAGGCCATGCCATTATATGTAACAACACCATTTATGTCTATAGTTCAGGCCATGCCATGTACGTGTAACAACACCATTTATGTCTATACTTCAGGCCATGCCATGTACGTGTAACAACACCATTTATGTCTATACTTCAGGCCATGTCATGTACATGTAACAATACTATTTATGTCTATACTTCAGGCCATGCCATGTACGTGTGACATGTCTCATGCTTTTAAAACAAGTACATGTGCTGTATAGGTGGGAATGAATTATATGAATGCAGTCAATCTGAAGTGATGGAAAAGTCATAGACAAGACAGACATAATGCAATTAAGAGAAACATACGTATGTAAGAATGTTTTATTTTTCTCAGACCATGTAACACAATATGTGGAAAATGGTGATTCACTGAAAACATAGAAAACATGGCTAATACCATCTAGAATCACCATAACCCACATTTTTTCTCTTTTCAATGATGTAATGATATTGGAGTAATTTAAATTATTTATCTTAAGAGGAGATATACAATGTTATTCATAACTGAGAATGTATGGTCTACCCGAATAAAAATGTGCATGGTTTAGATTACTGAGTCTTTCTTTGTGAGGACTGTTTGTTTATATAACTGTTGTTAGGAATACGAAAAAAGAAGAGTAATTTTTAACAATGTCAAAAAAAGCCTTGCTCAACAATAAAGTTGTATGTATTTTTAATATTTGCTTTCAGCGTTGTGTACCCAATACAAATATCAGCTGCAACCAAAGCTGAATTACATTTCTTAAAAAATGCATTTATCAGCTTTACTACAGAGCATCATATGCACCGTCTGCATTTTGTTAATGATAATCTTTTGTTTCCTTTTAATTTGATGTTATAAAAGTATAATTCTGAAATATGATAGCAACAGTGTCCTGCTTCATTCCTGTGGAAGACATAAGAAAAAATACTCCAGTTTATACTTCTGTTTAAATGGCCTTCTCAATGTGCACGTATGCATGAGAGGGTAAAAGTGAACAAGATCTAGGGACTTGTTAATAACCTCATGACAGTTAATGAGATGAAGCTGGATTCAAACATGAAAATTCATTTTAAGCACTCATTTGTTCAGTCAGTAGGCCTAGATTATTTTGCAGGGTAATTGTTTTCTTCCTCATCAATGAATCCACAGTAATTTTTTTGACTATTCAGTTTTATGAACCCTTGCAGAACATGTTCACATTTTGATTTAGTTAGCCTCAGAGCATTTAATAATAACTCTGTTGAACAGTAGCTCATCATTTTTACTTTTCTGTGAAGTTGGCCTAGTCTCATTATTTCAAATAAACTATTAAGAATGTGCTGCATTCCCCTGGAGCTTCCTCGGTGCAATAGTTATTACCAGGAATTTAAGTTAAGCAGATAAATATCACTCCAGTGTAAATTTTTACAGGGCTGATAACTCTTACAGCAGGATTTTGCACATGATGCTAAAGAACCTGATGATAAATATAGGCCACAATTATATTATTTTACATGGGGGGAAAGCTGAGTACTACAGAACAAGTGGTTACATAGCAATCATAGTCCCAGTGCATTTTTATTCATTGTATAAAGGGAGCATTATCTCAAGATGATTTGTGTAATTTCAGTTGCAAATCGTATTATTCATTTACATTTAGGAAGTAGCAAACATAGCATTTTCACAATATGATTTACTTGTAAGCCTGCTAAGAGATAACATAAAAGTTAATTAAATTAATGCTGGTTCAGAAATGTCAAAACAAGGAAGAGAACATTTTAGAAATCGTCATTAATACCATTTAAGGGTGCTGTCTTTCTTATGAAATGCAATGGAAATCTAGAAAAATCAGGAGAATTGGATAAGGAAAAAAATATAGTAATCTGGAATAGCTGATCGATTAAATCAACATAAATGAATTTTTGTGGGGTTTCATAAGCAGTAATAATAACTGATTAAGGCACATACACAACATATCACTGCTGGATACACTCACTGATGTTGCAATGAATTATTTTCAGACATGCAGACAAAAGAATATCTTTTTTTATTCCAGTCACATCTCACTACTTGGAGATAAAATTAGGATATTTGATTTATGCTTACCTGTAAATAACCTGTATCACATCTAACATATACTGTTGATTTATAAAGCTTAGAAATACATTGGATAGTGACAAAAGATAAAATTATATAAATTGTTGAAATCAGCACTCATGAAACTAATTTATTGATTTTATTACATTAGTCAATGAATTGCCTGCCGTATGGAAAGTTTTCTTTGGACTCTTAACTGAAATGCATCTTTGTGTTGCGAAAAGCATGTTCTATGAAATAATACTTTTTTACTGTTTCTATTACATAAGAGATAATAGTTCACAGAAAAACATAACTCATAGACTAAAAATTTCAGCAGATACCTTGAGGTGCAGTTGTTTATATTATCAGTATGTCATAAACCTATCATTTTCACTGTATGATTACTTTTAAACCTGCTGAGCCCAGTGGCAAACAGCAGTATTGCAGATAAAGAGCAATTCAGCTGTGTAATAAACCAATAACTATACACACCAGTAGGACAGGAGAAAAGGAATCCTGATATAAAAGAAGACATTCCATGCCAGAAGCAACACAAATAGTATTCAGGTATGCAATATAGATTCAATGATGTAGCAGAACACATTGACTAACCTGCTATAAGGTATTGTAGTTAATATATGCCATGTTTAATTTTGCAAATGAATTTGTTTTCACGGAGCAAAAGTTATAATAACTCATTAGGTTGTGGAAGGTTATTTTGGAAGTTGAACCACTATTTTCCTTTTGCAAAGACGCTAAACTGAAAATACAATTAATCATTTATTTTGCTTGTTATTAAGTGTTAATTATTCTTATTCATAATAGTAAAAAAAAATCTGTCTTTCTCACACTTCCTATGTTCCTGCTAGTGCTGAATTTATGTGTTTGTTTGTTTGTTTGATAACCAGAAAGTCCTACCAGATATATCATATATGTAGTTTTTAAAGAGACGAAATGAGAGTGAATAAATAATAAGCCCTAATTTGGCCAAAAATACATCCAAGATGGCAAAGTCATCAGTGAGCGAGACCTGTCAATACATTTTGATCATTTTACTGTTGCATGAATGAATAATTTAAAATTGCTAATAAGCAAAACAAAATGATTAATTCCACTCTCAGCAAACTTCTTCGTAAATTGAAAATAATTACTTTAGCTTTTATTATAATTTTCCATGGGATGCTTAACTCATTTATTATTAATTTATTTATATGGTATGGTTTGAAACCACTGTTAGACATCAATAGACATGTCTTAGCCTAATGTGTCAGTCACCTTTCCTATATATGTCAAACATGCACACTTCAGAAGGAAACTAACCCTTGCAATGATGCCTAAAATAAATGAAAGAAGCATAAGGCCCGATGCATTAAACTTTGTGGAATCTGATGGATTGCACTCACTCAGTTCCATATAAAATTTGTAGTAGGTCAAGTAATATGCAAATATACCCTAATCTAATGAGCATAACTGAGCACAATGCAGACACAACAAATGATGTCAGTGCAACTACAGTCAGGTATTGCAAAATCGTATTACAAAGAAATAATCATCCATAAAATAATATATTTGCATTATCAATATACCTGAGTTGAAGGTAGACAAACTCAATCTCCCGGATTCAGCAAGCAGCCGTGCAGGAATAAGTTACTCCTGCATGGCAGGGACCGTTCCTGTTCAGCATGGCAGCACACCATGCATATGTATGAAAGCATGGTGCTGTGCTGTAAAATGGACATGGTTCCATCTATGAGCGCAGGGGGTATGTCTGAGAGCACAGGTCTCACAATATGCACTCCCCCTGCACTCCAGAATTGCCTTTCGAGAATGCTCGTAACACCCCCAACCCATCAGGATAACAAATCTGGTCAAAACCATAAGGGACAATCGTCCTTACCAAGGCAAAAGATGTTAGAATAACACATTTAGCACAAGTTCATAGCGCACACCTCCCAACCCATCAGAGTAGGGAATGTGGACAAAGTCAAAAGGTACAATCATCCCACAAAGCAGAAAGTTGATAGAATAACAGGTTCAGCATAAGTATGGATATTCTGAAGGATACAAATAAAAAAACGCAACAAATACATTTTTTTAAACATGCAATAAAGTTTAAGTGTAGCTGCGTGGCTGTGCCCGTTGCTTAGCTACACTTAGTCCAGCTTAAACAGCACAAGAAGTTAATAGCAAGAGACATCCAGCATAAGCAGTACTGCAATAGTGTAGTGGTTAGAGCTTATACTTTGCAAATAGCCATTCCTGGTTCGATCCCCACTGGAACCAGTTTGCAATTTAAATGTGAAAGCAGTACATAAACATTTTTTTATAATTAGCTACTAAATAACATATATTTGTTAACCAGCGTATTGTAGTATATCGAGATGTGAGGTGTCAGTTTAATAAAGATGTGAAACTCCCATATAAATACAAGTGCCCCATACAGTATAGTCACACATGAATAAATGTAATGAAAGCACATTGGGGGGTGTCAGGGACAGAAAACAAATTTATAATATTTAATGAATAATGAATCAATCCCATACAGCAGATAATTTATAAAATAAAAAATAAGAATGCTAAGCATTGCACAGCTTTGCTAACTGGGTGTAAGCATTGTGTACATATGAATACTAAGCAATGAATAGCCCAGCTAGGTGGATTTGCCCATTGGTAAGCAATGCTAAATCTGCTCCTTTAAGCACTGCCAACCTTAGCTAAGCAGGTTTGCCCATAGCTTAGCTTAGCTTAGCTCAGCATATTCAAAACCGTCAAATCACAGCAAAGGGCAGGAAATCGGCCATATTTAAACCCCAAATGTGGGACTACAGCTCATAACTGGTTGCAGATTCCCACTGTAGGTAGTATGGCTGGAGTTGGCTAGGGCATGCACTTCCAGGAGCAGTGCTAGGGCATACAGGAGTCCAAGGTCATGATAGGACTCCTGGTACAAAACCATGATGAGAGACTGCTGCAGGGTCAGTACCAGGGCTCCCAATATAATGCAGAAGCCTGGGACCATCTTGCATCTCACCAGTGCCACTGGTATCCCTAAGACTGGTGAGCATGGCTGGTACCACTATGCCAACTTGAAGTGGAGGAAGAGGGAGATCTTGGATGAGAGAGTCCAAGAAGCAAGGCAGAGGAGTGATGTCCCAGCAGTGTGTAAGTAGTCATACCAATAACTGTTTGCTAATGTCCACCCTGTGTATGTGATGGATAGGTATGGCTAAATATTTCTCTATTTCCCTTACACCTGCAGCTGAGCGGGCTGTGAATCAGGAAGCTCATGCTAATAGGTTGCAAAGGCTGCGTCACAAGGCTGGTGAGTAACAATCCTGCTTGTAGTAGTCATACCAAATAAATTTAAAGTAGTAGAAAGTCACCTGGCAATATAAAAACTGTGTATGGATTGTACTGAATAAACCAGACAATATGACAGTAATCATCCCATATAGGTCATATTTAAATAAAACTGTAACTGCCTGGCAATAAAGTTCTAAATCCTGGACTGGTTGTGTTTACTCTGGTATTGTATGGCATTTAGTGTTGCATTCTCTGGATAGTAATGTTGTGTTAACCACTGTTACCCAGACTGTGCTACATAAAAAAAAATGTCTAGTAATGTCTGTATAAGACTGTTGTAAGTACAAGGTCAGATTGTATAACCAAGAGAGACTTAGACAGAAAACACCAAAGGAATAGACAGCAATATCCAAACAGCACACTCTGATGAAATGTAAAATGTTGTATTTTTAGCAGACACAGCTGTGATTCGAATCCTGGGAGTAGTAGTAATCTATATGCATAATCATACCTCTCAATTGTACAGATTTTTGCAGAATGTCCAGATAATTGGCTCATATTTTTGACCTGTTCCTCTGTCCCGCTGGCAAATCAGTAGGATGATCTCAGAATTGTAGTCACTAAATAATTACATGCATTTGGTTTTCAGACCTCAAAACCTTCAGAAAATGTATATTAAAACACATTATGTTACTCTAGCAACTCTCCAAGTCAATGAGAGCAATATTCAAAATAAGTCCCTATGTGTACCCCCATGTTGTCATGCTTTATCCAGAGTGTGTGCATTAAGGGATTGAGAGGTATGTGCATAATATTAACTAGGAATCTGGGAATATTTGTAGAAATGGTCAGATAGTGTTAACAAACATTCCCTCCACAGGTCTTCCAGGTAATAGAAGTAGAATTTAGCTATAAGACAGTTAAAGTATACACTGTGTACAAACATGCCACTGCCCAAACCAAGGCCATAGGGTATTGTAATAATACCTGTAGAGTAATGATTAGAGCATTGATCATTAAAGTTGTGAGTACTGCAAGGATATATAAGTTAATTGACAGCTCCCCCCCCACCATATCTGCAACAATAATCATAAACACACAAATCAATGGTCATGTTTACACCAAACCTACTGTTGGGACATATGTCCTACTGTGCAACAAATATTGAAATGTGTTTTTATTCATGTTCTATGTTGAAACACTATCAATGGTGACCTGTTGCTAACAATGTAGCCTGCATGCCATTGTAAATGCCACAGTGGTTCCATATATGCATGTGTTCTGTTTGCTATACAACTGCTCCAAATCTGGTGTTTTGGGTTAATAACTAATCCTGGATTATGTTGCCTATTACTACCCATATATGTTCTAAAACTGTGACACAATAGCATGTTTGGGAAGGCTGTTCCCAGCAGAACCACCTCTCCCACCACATCTGGCCACGTTACCAGGCCACAGCACATCTGGGATTCAACCTGGGACCTCCTTGTCTGCTGGCCCTGCACTACCTTCAGTTGAAACCACATCAGGAGGATGGTGCTCATCCCACCTGGGAGTGTGCACAGAAAGGATCCTGTCACTTGACATCAGGTCCAGGGTCGGGTGCATAGGGAGCTACACAGAGAATTGGTGGATCTGCTACACCAGCTAGAGGCCCTTGTGACACAATTAGAGGATCAGCATGCTCCTCCTGCTCATCACCCAGCACAGCCACCTTCAGGGCCATGAAGGTGCAGTGGTGACTGCCCATGGGTGTGGATCTCAGTCCCACTATTTCCATTTGGGGGTGCATGGATTTCCAATTTCCATACACCCCTCCCCGTCCAAGGTGTTTACCTACCACATGTCATATCCCACCCATGTATGCTGTCTTGTCTGTCTTGTCTGTCTACCAACCCAATCTACCTCTCCAAATATACCTACTATCCTTCCCCAACATCCCACAGTCACCTTAACAAAAAAGGGCAATGTGTTCCCAACATAAATTTAACACCAGACATAACTGTTCACTTCACACCTGCTTACAACTGCTTACAGGTGCCTTAATCACTCTGTATCCAACAGCCCTTGTTCTGGCCAGCAGATAAATTATCAGCCATTGCAAGTGCCATAGCCACATCAATTTATCAATGTGTGTGTGTGTGTGTGTCTGTATATAGTGCATTTAGAGACTGGGTCCACACTCTGAACCTCCTTCCTCCACAGCTGCACTGTTCTGCCTTGCTACTAAACAGAGTCTCACATGTGGACACAGTCTAACATTATGA
Organism: Protopterus annectens; assembly: GCF_019279795.1. Lineage (NCBI taxonomy): Eukaryota > Metazoa > Chordata > Ceratodontiformes > Protopteridae > Protopterus > Protopterus annectens. The sequence goes on along the minus strand of NC_056726.1, from coordinate 1,672,331,306 downwards.
GGGGTACAGATTGTAGGTAAGTCTATTAAAACCTGTGGATTTTGTGCATGATACATTTCACATTACCATGACTGTCCTGAAGTTGGTGGGGTCTGAAACTCATGTGTCTATAATGACTTCATTACTTCCACCTTCAGCTTTTTGCCAGACTAGTATACATGTTTTGAGGAACAGAACAAACTTTATGATGGCTTACATCTTGTCATTCTGTGCAGATCTGCACAGTTGACAAGTATATTCCAATGCCCACAGGGCCAGATGCTATGCCCATAGCTGTTGTTCAGCAGGACATGATTACAGCAACAAGTCTTGATAGCACATATAAATCTTTCAACATAATCTATCCCTTTATTACAGACCAAGTACTACATTCAATTACACACATAGATGTTTCACATACCTGTTTTAGTATTGTGCTCTCTTCTTTGTACACTTGGATATGTTCCCTGTTTGATTTTATTTTGTTTTGGTTTGTAGTATTTTTTTACTGTTATTTTTCTTCTTTCTCTCTACTACAAGGATTGAGCTGGTTTGAATAGGTTGCAGAATGGATTTTGTAGGTGATGCTCATGATTAGGTGATGCCCTCTGCACCAATTGGTGCTCTCCACTTGCTAATTGCATGCAGCCAGCTGTGTAGTACTTCCAATTACCAATGTCACAGCAACCCACTACTACGAATGACTACATCATGTGGGGGTTGTTCTTT